>NC_043709.1:105032568-105054993 GCF_006229205.1 Suricata suricatta
CCCATTTTGGTTTTCTTCTTCAATATTACTTTGGCTATTCGGGGTCTTTTGTGGTTCCATACAAATTTGAGGATAGCTTGTTCTAGCTTTGAGAAGAATATTGGTGCAATTTTGATGGGGATTGCATTGAATGTGTAGATTGCTTTGGGTAGTAATGACATTTTCACAATGTTTATTCTTCCAATCCATGAGCATGAAATGTTTTTCCATTTCTTGGTGTCTTCTTCAATCTCTTTCATAAGTTTTCTATAGTTTTCATCATATAGGTCTTTTACATCCTTGGTTAGGTTTCCTCCTAGGTATTTTATGGTTCTTCGTGCAATTGTGAACAGGATTAGTTTCTTGATTTCTCTTTCTGCTGCTTCATTATTGGTGTATAGGAATGCAACTGATTTCTGTACATTGATTTTGTACCCTGCAATGTTACTGAATTCACTGATCATTTCTAGAAGGCTTCTGGTGGAGTCGATCATCTTTTCCATGTAGAGTATCATGACATCTGTGAAAAGTGAAAGTTTGACTTCATCTTTGCCAATTCTGATGCCTTTTATTTTATTTTATTTTTGTTGTTGTATGATTGCTGATGCTAGGACTTCCAGCACTATGTTAAACAACAGTGGTGAGAATGGACACCCCTGGCGTGTTCCTGATCTCAGGGGGAAAGCTGTCAGTTTTTCCCTATTGAGGATGATATTGGCTGTGGGCTTTTCATAAACTGCTTTTATAATGTTTAGGTAAGTTCCTTCTATTCCGACTTTCTCAAGGGTTTTCATTAAGAAAGGGTGCTGTATTTTATCAAATGCTTTTTCTGCATCTATCAACAGGATCATATGGCTTTTATCTTCTCTTTTGTTAATGTGATATATCACATTGATGGGTTTGCGAATATTGAACCAGCTCTGTACCCAGGAGTGAATCCCATTTGATCATGATGGATAATTTTTTTTATATGCTGTTGAATTCAATTTGCCAGTATTGTTGAGTATTTTTGCATCTGTATTCATTAAGGATATTGGTCTGTAGTTCTCTTTCTTTGCTGGGTCTCTGTCTGGTTGGGTATCAAGGTGATGCTGGCTTCATAGAATGAGTTTGGAAGTTTTCCTTCTATTTCTATTTTTTTGGAATAGTTTGAGAAGAATGGGTACTAGCTCTGCTTTAAATGTCTGGTAGAATTCTCCTGGGAATCCATCTGGCCTTGACTCTTATTCATTGGGAGATTTTTGATAATGGATTTGATTTCTTCACTGGTTATCAGTCTATTCATGCTTTCTATCTCTTCCCGTTTGAATTTTGGTAGTGCATGTGCATTTAGGAATTTGTCCATTTCTTCTGTGTTGTCCAGTTTGTTGGAATATAGTTTTACATAGTAATCTCTAATGATTGCTTGTATTGCTAGGGGTTGGTTGTAATAGATCCATTTTCATTCATGATTTTGTCTATCTGGGTGCTGTCCCTTTTCTTTCTGAGGAGCCTGGCTAGAGGTTTATCAATTTTGTTTATTTTTTCAAAGAACCAGCTCTTGGTTTCTTTGATCTGCTTGACTGTTTTTCGGGTTCTATGTTGTTTATTTCTGCCCTGATCTTTATTATTCCTCTTACTCTGCTGGGTTTGGGGTGCTCTTGCTGCTCCCCTTCTAGTTCCATTAGGTGCTCTATTAGATTTTAAATTTGCACTTTTTCTAGTTAGTTGTAATAGGCCTAGATTGCAATATACTTTTCCTCTTAGGACTGCCTTTGCTGCGTCCCAGAGATTTTGGATTGTTGTATTTTCATTTTCAATTGTTTCCATATATATTTTCATTTCCTCTCTAATTGCCTGATTAGCCCAATAATTCTTTAGTAGGGTGGTTTTTAAAATCCACATTATTGGAGGTTTTCCACTTTTTCCTGTGGTTAATTTCAAGTTTCATAGCATTGTGATCTGAAAGTGTGCATGGTATGATCTCAATTAGTTTATATTTATGGAGGGCTGCTTCATGCCCCAGTATATGATCTATCTTGGAGAATGTGCCATGTGCCCTCAAAAAGAAGGTGAATTTTCTAACTTCAGGATACAGAGCTCTAAATATGTCTATCAATTCCATCTGTTCCAATGTGTCGTTCAGGTCCATTGTTTCTTTAGTGATTTTCATCTGGTTGATCTATCCATTGCTGTCAGTGGAGTATTAAAGTCCCCTGCAATTAGCACATTCTTGTCAATAAGATTTTTTCTGTGATTAATTGTTTTATGTATTTGGGTGCTCCCGAATTTGGCGCATAGATGTTTATAATTGTTAGCTCTTCCTGATGTAGAGGCCCTTTAATTATTATATAATGTCCTTCTTCATCTCTTGTTACTGCCTTTACTTTAAAGTCCAGTTTTTCTGATATAAGTATGGCTACTCTGGCTTTCTTTTGGCTTCCAGTCACATGATAGATATTTCTCCATCCCTTTACTTTCAACCTGAAGGTATCTTCAGGTCTAAAATGAGTCTTCTGTAGACAGCAAATAGATGGATTTTGTTTTTTTAATCCATTCTGCTACCCTGTGTCATTTGGTTGGAGAATTCAGTCCATTTACATTCAGTGTTATTATTGAAAAAGTGGGTGTAGATTCATTGTGTTCTCTATAGAATTCATGTTTATAGTGGTGTCTCTGGCACCTTGTATTCTTTGCAACTTTTCCCTCATTGAATCCCTCTTAGGATTTCTTGTAGAGCTGGTTTGGTGGTCATGAATTCTCTCAATTTTTGTTTATTTGGGAACACCTTTAACTCTCCTTCTATTTTAAATGACAGGCTTGCTGGATAAAGGATTTTTGGCTGCATATTTTTTCTGTTCATCACGTTGAAGATTTCCTACCATTCCTTCCTGGCCTGCCAAGTTTTATTAGATAGGTCTGTAACCACTCTGACAGGTTTCCCTTTGTATGTGAGGGCCCTTTTATCCCTAGCTGCTTTCAGAATTCTCTCTTTATCTTTATCTTTTGCCAGTTTCACGATGATATGTCATGCCAAAGGCCGATTCAAATTACGTCTTACGGGGGTTCTTCATACCTCTTGAATTTGAATGTCTATTTCTTTTCCTAGATTTGGGAAATTCTCAGTTATAATTTGGTCTAGTATCCCTTCAGGATCTTTTTCTCTTTCTTCCTCTTCTGGAATTCCTATGATATGGATGTTGTTCCGCTTGATTGTATCACTCAGGTCTCAAATTCTCCTTTCCTACTCCTGGATCAATTTCTCTCTTTTTTTCCCCCAGTTTCCTCTTTTGCTATAACTGTGTCTTCCATTTCACCTATTCTTCTCTCTGCCTCTTCAATTCCTGAGGTGACCATTTCCATTTTATTATTCACCTCATTTATAGTCTTTTTTAACTCGTCACACCTATTTTCAAAGTCCCTAGTCATTGTCTCAGTTGCTTCTCCGATGCTTTTTTCAACCCCAGCGATTAATTTTATGACAAGTTTTTAAAATTCTTGTTCAGTTATGTTGTTTAGATCTGTTTTGAGCAGTTCTGTGGCTGTGACTTCTTCCTGGAGATTCTTCAGTGGAGACTTCTTTCTTTTTGTCATTTTGGCTAGTTTTCTGTCTCTTCTCAGTTTTAAAATCTCGTTGTGCACTGTGCACCTGTTAGTATTGCTCAGTGAAAGGAGGCTTATTGACTCCCCAGGGCCTGTTGTTTCAGGAAATATTCTTTTAATGGTGTCTCTCAGTTTCTCTTATTGTGTCTTTGATTATTTCATTTCCCTACTCAGCGATATTTGGGACTCACCATCATGCGTACTTTGGCTTGTTTCTTGGGGTAGCCCTGAACAGGAAAACAGACAAACACACAGAGAACAGAAGCATGCAAACGCACAGACAAATCAAACAAACAAAAACAAAATAAAAGGGGGAAAAGAAGAAAAGAAATGGGAGAGGAAAGAGAAGAAAAGAGAAGAAAAAACAAAGGGGGGCAGAGACAACAAAGGACAATGGACAGTCTAAAAGTGTATAGTTAGTCAAGGGGAGTGATGAGGATGAGATAAGGGAGAATATATCTGGATGGCAAGAGAAAAAAAAAGAGGGAGAAAGGAAAGGAAAATAAGGAATAAAAATTTAAAAAAATTTAATGAAAGTAAAAGTGATAATAAAAAAAATGTACAAAAAAAGCAGCAGCACCCTCTTGTGGATAGGCATGTTTTGGTGTACGTGAGTCTCTGGGGCTACTCTCAGAGGCCCTGCTGCGGTAGTTGTGGAGGATGAATGGTGGCGCCCCTAAGCTCCACTGGAAAGAAGCACTGCAGGGCACTCTAATGAGTCTGATCTCCTTGTGCCACAGCTGAGCCAAGCTGTTTTCCAGGCCCACCTCATTTCAAAAATCCTAGTCCATGCACTTTTATGCTAAGACAGATGAGGAGTTCTTGCTGTGGCAGCTGGCTTCTTAGCCACGATCTAGTAGGGGGAGGGAGCAGTTTCTCTTGGTAGTGGCAGGGATTTGTGCTATTGCTGCTGGAGTTGAGGTGCGCTGCAGGAGGCAAAGTGCTTGCCCCACAGACGCCACCGCCAACTCCCAGTCCCCAGCCGGTATTGCGATCACATAGGGGGCGGGAGCAGTTTGTTTCGGCGCCAGCCAGGATTCGTGCTGCTGCTGCCTGAGGAGCGATGTGCTGCAGGAAGCGAAGTGCACACTCCTATAGCCGCAGCCCAAGTGTGAGCCCCCACCTCCACTGCAACCAACTCCCAGCCAGGATCGTGTAGGGGGAGGGAGCAGTTTCTCTTGGCGCAGCTGGGATTCATGCTGCCACTGCCTGAGGCGCAGGATGCTGCTGGAAATGAGGTGCACGCTCCCGCAGCTGAGGCCGAAGTGTGCGCCCCCGGGGCCGCCACAGCCTCTGCCACTGACTCCCTGCCAGGATCGTGCAGGGGTGGAGGCTGTTTTATCACTTGTGCCACCCGGGTTTGGGATTCGGGCTGCCCAGCGATTATATATGGAGTGAGAGTTTTTCTCTCTGCACGGGGTTAAACGTTCTTTATCTCTTCTCTAGAGACAGTACCATCAGTGTGTTCAGTTTCTCTTTCTCTTCCTTTTGTCTCTCAGGGGCTCCATGCACTTTCCCTGTGTTGGGCTGGGGCTCCCACCTCCCCTGCCCTTCTCAGGCTGGCCCGTTTTCCAATCTCCCTGGTTCGCACTCACTCACTCAGGCATCTTTGAGGTTGTCTTCTTTCTGGAGTCTGTATTTTCTCCTCCCACTCTTGCAGATGAGAGTAATGTCCTTTGCAGTTTGATAGATGGGGCAGATGAAGTTTACAGAGCTCCCTTACTCTCCGCCATCTTGGTTCCTCCCCCAGTTGTCTATTAATTTTGTTGATTGTTTTCTATGCAGTGCAGAAGCTTTTTATCTTATGAGGTCCGAATAGCTCATGTATGTTTTTAATTGCCTTGCCTTTGGAGATGTTTTGAGTAAGAAATTACTGCAGCTGATATCAAACAGGTTGTTGCCTGCTTTCACCTCTAGGGTTTTGATAGTTTCCTATCTCATATTTAAGTCTTTCATCCATTTTGAGTTTATTTTTGTGTATGGTGTAAGAAAGTGGTCATTCTTCTGCATGTTGCTGTCTAGTTCTCCCAGCACCATCTGTTAAAAGGCTCTCTTTTTTCCATTGGATACTCTTTCCTGATTTGTCAAAGATTATTTGGCCATTCATTTGTGAGTGGGTATAATTCTGGGTTCTCTATTCTATTCCATTGGTCTGTGTATCTGTTTTTGTGCCATACTGTTTTGATGATGACAGCTTTGTAGTAGAGGCTAAAGTCTGGGATTGTGATGCCTCTCATTTTTTTTCTTTTTCAATAGTACTTTGGCTATTCGGGGTCTTTTGTGGTTCCATACAAATTTGAGGATAGCTTGTTCTAGCTTTGAGAAGAATGTTGGCGCAATTTTGATGGGGATTGCACTGAATGTGTAGATTGCTTTGGGTAGTATTGACATTTTAACAATATTTATTCTTTCAATCCATGAGCATGAATTTTTTTCCATTTCTTTGTATCTTCTTCAGTTTCCTTCAAATGTTTTCTATAGTTTTCAGCATACACACCTTTTATGGTTTTGGTTAGGTTTATTCCTAGATATTTTATGGTTCTTTGTGCAGTTGTGAATGGGATCAGTTTCTTGATTTCTCTTTCTATTGCTTCATTATCGGTCTATAAAAAAAACAACCAATTTCTGTATGTTGATCTTATACCCTCCGACTTTGCTGAATTTATGGATCAGTTCTAGCACACTTTTGGTGGAATCTGTAGGGTTTTCCATGTAGTGTATCATGTCGTCTGTGAAAAATGAAAGTTTGACTTCATCTTTGCCAATTTTGATGCTTTTTATTTCATTTTGTTTTCTCATTGCTGATGCTAGGACTTCCAGCACTATGTTAAACAACAGTGGTGAGAGTGGACATCCCTTTTGTGTACCTGATCTCAGCAGGAAAGCTCTCAGTTTTTCCCCATTGAGAATGATGTTAGCTGTAGGCTTTTCATATATGGCTTTTATGATGTTTAAGTATGTTCCTTCTATCCTGACTTTCTCGAGGGTTTTCATTAAGAAAGGATGCTGTATTTTGTCAAATGCTTTTTCTGCATCTGTTGACAGGATCATATGGTTCTTTCCTTTTCTTAATGTGATGTATCACATTGATTGATTTACGAATATTGAACCAGCCCTGCAATCCAGGAATGAATCCCATTGATCATGGTGAATAATTCTTTCTATGTGCTGTTGAATTCAATTTGCTAGTATCTTGTTGAGAATTTTTGCATCAGTATTCATCAGGGATATTGGCCTGTAGTTCTCTCTCTCTCTCTCTCTCTCTCTCTCTCTCTTTTTTTTGGATGGGTGTCTGTCTGGTGAGTCCAGAAGATTTCTTTCCATTTTTATTTTTTGAAACAGCTTGAGAAGGATTAAAACTTTGTTTTAAATGTCTGGTAGAATTCCCCCAGGAAGCTATCTGGCCAGGACTCATTTGTTGGGAGATTTTTGATAGCTGATTCAATTTCTTCACTAGTTATGGGTCTGTTCAAATTTTCTATTTCTTCCTTTTTGAGTTTTGGTAGTGTTTGGGTGTTTAGGAATTTATCCGTTTCTTCTAGGTTGTCCAGTTTGTTGGCATATCCTATTCCCTGATAATTGCTTGTATTTCTGAGGAATTGTTTGTAATAAATCCATTTTAATTAATTTTTGTTTATTTGGGTGTTCTCTCTTTTCTTTTTGAGAAGGCTGGGTAGAGGTTAATCAGTTTTGTTTGTTTTTTCAAAAAAACAACTCTTGGTTTCATTGATCTGTTGTACTGTTTGGTTTTGGATTCTATATTGTTTATTTCTGCCCTGATCTTTATTATTTCTCTTCTTCTGCGGGGTTTGGGGTTTCTTCGTTGTTCTGCTTCTAGTTCCTTTAGGTATGAAGTTAGGTTTTGTATTTGGGATTTTTCTTATTTCTTGGCATAGGCTTGGATTGCAGTGTATTTTCCTTTTAGGATGCCTTGCTGCATTCTTTTTTTTTTTTTTTTTTTTTTTACTATTTTATTTTTTAATTTTTTCCATAATATTTTATTGTCAAATTGTTTTCCATACAACACCCAGTGCTCTTCCCCTCAAGTGCCCTCCACCATCACCACCACCTCTCTTCCCCCCTCCCCCCCAACCCGCAGTTCATTCTCAGCATTCAATAGTCTCTCAAGATGCCTTGCTGCATTCTTAAAGGAATTGGAAGTTGTATTTGAATTTCCATTTGTTTCCATATATTTTTTAATTTCTTCTCTAATTGGCTGGTTGAAACATTTGTTCTTTAGTAGGATGTTTTTAACCTCAGTGCTTTTGGAGTTTTTCCAGAAGTTTTTCTGTGGTTGATTTCAAGTTTCATAGCATTGTGATCTGAAAGTGTGCATGGTATTGTCTCAATTCTTTCATATTTATTTGGTGATGTATCTTAGAGAATGCACCATGTGCACTCAGAAGAAAGTATATTCCATAGCTTTGGGATGTAGAGTTCTAAATATGTCTCTCAAGTCCATCAGGTCCAATGTGTTGTTCAGGGGCATTGTTTCTTTAGTGATTTTTCTGTCTAGTTATCTATCCATTGCTGTAAATGGAGTATTAAAGTCCCCTGTAATTAGCACATTCTTTTCAATAAGATTGATTATGTTTGTGATTAATGATTTTATATATTTGGGTGCTCCTGAATTCAGTGCATAGACATTTATAATTGTTAGCTCTTCCTGATGGAGAGGCCCTGTAATTATTACATAATGCCCCTCTTCATCTTTTGTTACAGCATTTACTTTAAAGTCCAGTTTGTCAGATATAAGTATGGCTATTCCAGCTTTATTTTGACTTCTAGTAGCGTGATTGATAGTTCTCAATCCCCTCACTTTCAATCTGAAGGTGTCCTAATATCTAAAATGAGTAGACAGAAAATAGATGGGTCTTGTTTTTTTATCCATTCTGATACCCTATATATTTGGATTGGAGCATTTAGACCATTTACATTCAGTGTTATTATTGAAAAATATGGGTTTAGAATCATTGTGTTATCTGTAGAATTCATGCTTGTAGTGATGTCTCTAGTACTTGGTGTTTCTGGCAACATTTCCCTCACAGAGTCTCCCTTAGGATCTCTTGTAGGGCTGGTTTAGTGGTAATGATTTCCTTCAATTTTTTTTTTAAAACCTTTATTTCTCCTTCTATTCTGAATGAAGTGTTGCTGGATAAAGGATTATTGGCTGCATATTTTTACTGTTTATCACACTGAAGATTTTCTGCCATTCCTGTCTGGCCTGCCACGTTTCAGTAGATAGGTCTGCTACTGCCCTTATGTGTCTACCTTTTTATGTTAAGGCCCGTTTATCCTCAGCTGCTTTCAGAATTCTCTCTTTATCCTTTATTTTTCCAGTTTCACTATGATATGTCATGCAGAAGATCGATTCAAGTTACATCTGAGGGGAGTTCCCTGTGCCAATGTCTGTTTCCTTCCCCAGGTTGGGGAAGTTCTCAGCTATGATGTGTTCAAGTACCCTTTCAAGCCCTCTCTCTCTCTTCTCTTCTTCTTCTTATGGAATTCCTATGATACGGATATTGTTCTATTTGATTGCTTCACTTATCTCTCTAATTCTCCTTTTGTGCTCCTGGATCATTTTATATCTCTTTTTATCAGCTTTCTCTTTTCCCATAATTTAATCTTCTAATTCACCTATTATCCCTTCTGCCTCTTCAATCCACGCTGTGGCCTCCTCCATTTTATTTTGAACCTCATTTATAGCATTTTTTAATTCATCATGACTATTTTTAAGATCCTTGATCTCTGCAGACATGGAGTCTCTGCAGTTTTCTATGCTTTCTTCAAGCCAAGAAATTAATTTAATAACTATTATTCTAAATTCTTGTTCAGTTATGTTGCTTATATCTGTTTTATCAATTCTTTAGCTGTCATTTCTTCCTGGAATTTCTTTTGAGGAGATTTCTTTCATTTCATCATTTTAGCTAGTTTTCTGTCCTTTTTAAGTTTTAAATGCTTGTTATGCACACTGCACCTGTGAGTACTGCTATATTAGAGGGGGCTCATATGCTGTCCAAGATCTGGTGTTACCTGTTCTCTGTTTGTGACTTTGGTTATTTTATTTCCCTACTCAGAGTGATGTTTTGGACCCTCCACCAGATGTGCTTTGGTTTGTTCCTTGAAGTAGCCCCGGAAAGGAAAACAAATAGACAAGGAAACAGGAAACAAAAACATACAAATGCACAAATAAAACAAGCAAACAAACAAACAGAAACCAAAAAAAAAAACCCCAAAAAACCCAAAACGAAAAAAACCCCCAATCTAAAAGCAAAAAAACCCAGAAACACCAGCTACAAGTAAAGAACAGGGTGGAGGTGGTGCTGATGGAAGAACACATACAAAGAGAGAAATGACAGGAGTGGGGAATAAGAGAAAATGAACATTGACCAGGCAGAGAGACTAAAAGGCTTAATCCAGAGAGAGACAAAGGAGAAGGAAGGAGGTGACGATAAAGTTACCCAGAGAAACTACATGGCCTGATTATTCCAGTGAGAAAGAATGAAAAGTAAAGAGGGAGGTGTAGACCATGCATCAAGAGAATGGACTGAATATGTCTGTTTAAGCAAACCACTAACCAGAGTAACCAGCCTAGAGGATGGAGGAAATAAGTAGAAAAGGGAGAATATATCTAAATAACAAGAATTAACCTAGAGTTAATCCAGGCAGTGCCGCACTGGTGATCCAGAGAGGGCAGTCTGGTTTCACGGCCTCTAACCAGCTACAGTAGATAAGCAGCTCTCAGCATGGGGGGCAGAGGGGAAGGTGTGGTTTGGCGTAGGTGGGTCCTACCTCCACTGTGGGCCCCGAGGACCGATACCTGAGGCCCGCCTTGGTAGTTGTGGGGAGAGAAATGGTGACACTCCCAGTACCTTCTTCACACACCAGGTGTGCCAAATCACTCCTTTGGATCCATCCTCACTGGGTGGCGGGCACAGATGAGGCAGTTGCTGCATTCCACCATCTCCTGTGTCCCATGCTTAGCTGGATTTTAAACTCCCACTCTGTGGGTGTTAATGATGCCACCTGAAATGTAATTCTGCAGCTGTGCTGCGGCACTTCAGGGGAAGGGACTGGATTCTCCTGCAGCCTGTGCCCCTGGCCTGCCACCAAACCCGGAGGTGACTCTCCTCTTCCCCTGGTGTGCAAACAGGGCAGCCAGCCCCAGTCCGAAGAAAACCCTGCAGTTAGAGATGGGATGATGGGATCCTTCTCCTTCCTGGTCAAAGGTTTTTCTCTTGTCCAGATACAGTCCTACACTTCCGCAGCTGCTCTTTCTCTTCCCCTTGTCTCTCCACATATGGGGATCCCTCCCCTCTGTGCCTCCGTGGCCTGTTTTATCTCCTCCAATTCTCAGTCATGCACCTATGGAGCCGTTTTCCCTGTTTTCTTCCTAGTAGACTCTGTCCCTTTTTCTCCCTGACTCTTGGGGTTCAGTGTCCTTTGGCTTCAGCCTTTCTTTGTTTGAGAGACATGGGAAGTACAGATCCCCCTACTTCTTTGCCATGTTGACCCTGTCATCCCGCCTTTGGCTTTTAAAATAATTTTTATTTCCTTTGCACAGTTCTAAGTTCTCCTTTGATTTAGTGAACAGAACATTTCTACCTTTTACTTCCTTTTTTCATGCTGCTACCTTAACTAGTGCTCCCTCCTGTATTTCCTTCCAGTCTGGTCTTTCCTTTTGGAGATCCTGCCACATGTATCACACTGGCTCAGATGGTAAAGGGAACAAGGAGAGAACCAGAAGGAAAGCTTAAATCCTCATCTGTAGGGTGAGGGGTTATACTGTATGTGGTAAATACCAATACTGATTTTTCTTTGTTCTCCTGGGACAGGAGGATGCTCTTCGCTGTTTCTTCCAACCCAGGGAGTTATCAGGCAAAAGCAAATGCTTCTGTGAGAACTGTGGGAAGAAGACTTGTGGCAAGCAGGTATTCACTCTCTAAAACCAGCTTCCCTACTCTGGGGTTGTCCTTGATGGATTTCCTGATAGAGGCCTTGAGGGTACCTTGTGATGGTTGAGGGAGGGAATCCATATCAGGCTAGTATCTGGGATCCGGGGCTTCTGATTATCAGAGAAGCAGAGTCTTTTGAAAGATAAGAGGAGAAGATCCAAGAGAAGCATGCAGAGTTCCCCGCACAGGGTTAGACTAGCTCTCTAGAGTAGACTCTGTCGTTCTCACATGCTCTGGTTCTTGGGAGAACCCTAGGGCTGCTCATGGCTTCTGAGGGAGAGCTCAACAGATTTGGCAAATGAGGGCACTTACCTTTGTATTATAGCGTTCTGATCTTTCTTTTTGGGAAGAATAAACCATCAGCTCTGGTATTTCTCTGAATCTACCCATTTCAAGTACTTTAGGACTTCATCTTCACAGTAATTTTGGTTTTTCAGGAACTGAAGCTGACCCATTTGCCCCAGACCTTGACAATCCACCTTTTGCGGTTCTCCATCAGGAATTCACAGACAGAAAAAATCTTCCACTCACTCTGTTTCCCCCAGAGTTTGGATTTAAGTCAGGTCCTTCTGATTGATGAAGACATCAGCAACACTGAGGAACAGGTGAGACGCTCCTAACTTCCCTTCCATTCTCCCTCTCTTCAGACCCCTTGTCTGCTTGATTTTACCTCTCCTCCCCTCAGGGTACTTGAAGTCACCTACTCAACAGAGATGACACTTTTGGGTATCTCATCTGTGTCATTGTATCATCTCAGAAATCATGGCCTCTGCTGGCCATGTTTGAGGTACACAAAGGGAGGGAAACATATCGGCAGTTATTGGTGATTCACAGAAACATATTCATGCATTCGAGAAATACTCTTACTTTTTAAAATAGTATTTTAATGATGAGTGTTCCTGAATAACAATGATAGGTTGTTACTATCACACTACTATCAACAGCATTTGCTGTTTATAGTTGCTTTTCTTTTAAGAATCCAAAGACTTTAGGGGCGCCTGAGTGGCGCAGTTAGTTAAGCCTCCGACTCTTGATCTTGGCTCAGGTCATGATCTCATGGTTTGTGAGTTTGAGCCCTGTGTTGGGCTCTGCACTGACATTCCAGAGCCTGCATGGGATTCTGTTTCTACTTCTTTCTAATCCTCCCCTACTTGTGCCCTCTCTATTTCTCAAAACAAATAAACTTAAAAAAGTTTTTTAAGCATCTATTCAAAGACTATATTTCTAAATATTGGGCTTTGTTCATGTACCTCACAGCACTGAGAGAAGGAAGGAACCCATTACTCTCCTCCTACTTAAATATGGCATATAATACATATAGATAGGTAAGCACAACATATTGGATTATAAATATAGTATCAACTTAACTTTCTTCTTGAAACAGTTTATGCCTAATTTGAGAATAGTAACAAGAGAGCCAGTTCATTTGGGCCAAATTTAATCAAAGTAAAGTTGAATTCAGTTGTCCTGAGCTGATAACTTATTGGGAAATTCTGAGAAAAAGATATGACATAAATATCTTTTCTTAGGTTTGAAATGCTACATGCACAAACATACATACACATATATGTGTGTGTATACACATATATATAATCCATAAAAGAAATATAAAAATATATCCTTTATATATCGTTTTATGGACTATTTTGTTCACTATTCATGTTCTAGAACTCTGGTATTTTAAAAATTGAGGCTTGAGAATAGCTCCTACATAACATGATTTCTTTGCCTATTTAGTGCATACACATTTCATAAGATTATCATTTTCTGTCCTTTGAGTTTTCCTTATTTCTATTTGTGCACTGTGAAGTACGTCTTAATGAAATAATATCTTAAAATTTTATTCTGCTTAAAAAGACATTGTTATGGAAAATCTAGAATATTTTACAAAGTAATGGGAATTAAACAAAGAATCCCCATGCCTTTCAAGCAGCTTAAAAGTTATCAAAACTCATGGCCAATCTTGCTTCACCAACATCCTCATCCTCTTCTTTCTCCAACCTCTACTGGATTATTTTGAAGCAGGTCCCAGACACCGTGCCACTTCATTTAAAGCGTTTCACTTTGTCGTTCTAAAGAATAAAAGAAAAGTTTTGGGTCACAAATGTAGACTTAGGGAACTCAGCAATTCCATAAAGCGTAATAACGTTGGTATTATAGGGATCTCAGAAGAGAGGGGGAAAAGGCAAATGGATCAAGGAGCTAGAAAAGAATGCCTGGCTTGGGGTAAGCAGCTCCAGCTTCCACTGGGGCGCTGTGTTCCTTACTGAAGTCTGTCAGGGCGAAAATGGTGTCGCCCTGTTCTCTACTGCCCGGAGTGGGAAGTTCGTACCCACCACTGTCCGGGAAGTCTCCCTTCTTGTGCCCTTGGCTTCTGTCAGATTCCTGTCTTCACCCTGTGTCTGAGCAAAAAGCCGGCACCAAGGTTTGCTGCCCTCAGCAGGTGTCTCTGACCCTATGCTAATGAATGGAGCAGCATATTTAGGCACACCAACTTTTCTTTCCCCCAGAGATGCTATGCCATCTCTCCCAAACTTCTCCAAGAAGGAGAACTGCTTCTCCTAGTGACCCAGGAGATCCTCAAACCATGCTTTCTGTTCTGGGGCTTCTGGCTTTTTCCGTACAGGAGCACCACTGTGCCCACCAGGTGGAGCCTAGCAGTGGTGCAGACTTCTAAAACTTCAGACTTTGAGCTCCACTCTCTAAAAACCTGCAATAATTAGCCACTCTAGTTTCCTAATCAGTGGCTTTAGGGAAGATGTTTCTCTTGTGCAAACTTCTGTGCACTGCTTTCTCTCTGTTTTGCCAGAGTCCAGCTCCAGCAGGTCCAGAGTTTCCTGAAGGATGGAAGGTGTTGGCAGGAGAAAGAGAGGAAGAGTTTCAAGTTTCTTTCTGATCACCAGGCAGGCATATCTGCTGTGTCTGATTCTCTAGCTTTATTTATGGTGAAATGTACAAGGAGCAAAAAGAGCAGTAAATGATTTCTCATAGATAATTTTTACAATTTTCCAAGACATGGATTCTGCAGAAGTTACAATTCTAGTAGTAATGATTGTCATAAAAAAGCTTAGTTACAGGCACTGATGCTATTCTATGAGAAGGGTAGGTATTTTCCAAAACCAAGATATACAAAACTTCAGGTGTAACCCTAAGGAAGTGACCTTAGAGACAAATAGCATTGTTTAGTAAAGGTCGGTTTTTTATGAGTAAGAGTCATTAAGCTGTTTATAAATCTAAGAGAAAGTTTCCAGAAAAACAGAATTCCCAGGAGACATAATACCTGCTCTCATAGTCCCAAAGACCACTGATACATTTTATTGCAGTAGTGACTTTTGCAATGGCATCCAGACCCAGAAAGTAGTCAGTTATCAGGTAATTGCTCAGCTAGGAGGAAAATTATATGTTGCTTGCCTTAGTCGCATTAGGGTGTATCTAGTTTACTCATCGTTTCCCCGACTAGGTGCAATCACACTTCGGGGACAGGGCAGGGGGACAGGCCACTCCTGACACTAATCAGCAAAGCACTCCAAGGTTTGGTGCCCAAGCAGAAATGAAAGTTACAAGAGGGTAGATTTTGGTCACTGTCTGGGGGCAAGAGCGTGCAAACTTGCTGTATCCTCATCATGAATTTACACTCACCTAGTGAGTTCAGATAGCTCCCAACACTGTCTCTCTCTCTCTGATCTCTTCAAGATCAAGGCTCTCCCGTCCACAGCACCCGCAGTTCTTTTATCCCTGGAATCATATCTCTGCAGCTCCTACCTTTCACGATGTGGCTTCTTTTTTACCTCTAGTTCTGCAGTTCATTCTCTCAGCATTCAGATTGATTTATTGAGTGTTTGGAATGATTTTGTATTTATCTAGCTGTTTTTGAGGGCTGAGGCAAGCATAGGAACCCCCTAATGCTCCACCATCTTAACTCAAGTGTATCCATTCATCTATTGATGGACACTTGGGTGGCTTCCATATCTTGGCTAATATAAATAATGCTGCAATAAACATAGGGTGCACGTATCCCTTTAAATTAGTGTTTTGCATTTTTTGGGTAAATATCCAGTAGTATGATTACTAGATCATAAGGTAGTTACATTTTTTACTTTTGGGGGGAACTCTGTACTGTTTCCATAGTGGCTGCACCAGTTTTTACTTCCACCTATAGTTTATCTCATAATTTCCTAATGTCACTAATGCCCAGTCAGTATTCAGATTTCTGTGACCTATAAATTGGTTTGTTTGAACCTAGGTCCCAGCAAAGTCTGCACTTGAATTTGCCTAAGTTTTTGTTCTTCCTTCCTCTTCTATTTCCCTCCCTCCCCCTCCTTCTCTCTGCCTTTCTTTCTTCTTTTGGGTTGTTTCTTTTTTTAATTTTTTACAAAATCTTTTTAATGTTTATTTCTGAGAAAGAGAGTGCTAATGGAGGAGGAGTAGAGAGAGAGGGAGACACAGAATCCAAAGAAGGCTCCGAGCTCTGAGCTGTCAGCACAGAGTCTGATGTGGGGCTGGAATTCACTGACTGGAAGACTTGAGCCAAAGTCAGATGCTTAACCAACTGAGCCACCCAGGTGCCCCTGGGTTAAGATTCTTTTAAAGTTCTTTCCCCTCTTTTTCTTGTTCTTGCATATCATTTGATTGAAAGTTTTCAAAAATAAGTATCCAGAGTTTGCTTGTTGGTGTTATTTAACATGTTCCTTTATTCTTGGTATTTCTTGTAAGCAATTAGAGCTATTTATTCCCCTGCATTTAAAAAAAAATCTAGCATAAATTCCCAAATGAAAATAGAGAATAATTTGAGCTCTCCCTTTTGGGTGAGTTCGATTCATTTGCACTACTCTCATCCCTGTCTCCCTCATTGGTAGTTTTTCAAAGTCTCAGGTTAGGGATATTATTTGACTGTGTTAAGATAAAAGAATAAGGTATATATGACTAATGTTGAGATCCTTCTCACGATCAGTCAAACTTCCATCTCTCCCACCACTATTCCCTTTTCTTTTTTTTTAATTTTTTTTTTTTTTTTGAGAGAGAGCATGAGTGGGGGAGGGGCAGAGGGAGAAGAAGAGACAGAATCTGAAGCAGCCTCTGGGCTTTGAGCTGTCAGTACAGAACCCAACTCTGGGCCTGAACTCATGAATCGTGAGATCATGACCTGAGCCAAAATCAGACGCCCAACTTATTGAACCACTCAGGCACCCCTACCACTATTCCCTTTGCACAGAAAATTCTCTCTTATCTTCAGTTTCTAAGAGTTGAGGGAATAAACGGACTTACTGCCAAATCTAATGGATGCTTTTGGTCTTTCCCTTACTTGATATTTTTGTAATATTCTTCTATTGATCCTACTCACCTTCAAAATCTACCATAAACTTTTCCCCATAGGGCTTCTTTCTCTATTGGTGGATCCTTTCATCCTTTTATTGAAGGAATTAGTTTTAATTCCATTTTTTCTCCTATCCATTTTTCAAATTTCATCTCATTAATTCTCATGATTTTAGTAATCACCTCAAACTTAAAATTTCCAAATTTGTGTCTCCTGTCCAGGTCTTACCCTTGAGCTCCAAACCAGTGAGTGTATTCACCTCCTACTGAATGTTGTCACATAGTCCCTTAAATTCATTATCTTTGATCCCAAACAGCTCTCTTCCATATTTAACTTTATAATACCAATATTTTCTTAATTTCCAAGCCAGAGATACCTCCTACTTGCCACCTCCCCAACATCTAGTTCTTTACAAAGTATCTTTGGTTATTTATGCCTAATTTTGCAGAAATCTGTCCCTCAGCCCCTTAGTCTCACTTTCTTAGTATAGCATAGGGATTAAGAGCTTAGGCTTTGAGGCCAGATAGGTCTAGGTTGGAATTCTGCCTCTTCTAGTTATAAACTGTGACCTTTGGGTAAATTACTTTACCTCCCTGAGCTTTCCACCTTTGTGAAATAGGAGTTATATTGCCACCCAGCTTAACATGATTGTTATGAATATTAAATGAAATAATCCATATAAAGACTTAGCTAAGTGCATAATAAATGCCAAAGGTTAGCTATTAATTATTATGTTAAGAATGATTATTATCATTTTGGTGACTACTACTGATAATCCCTGTCTAGACTATAGCCATTTTTTTCTTGCATTGTTTTGGTGCCCAAACTGAGCTCTTTGGCTTCTGCCTCCCTTGAATTCTCATTCCATTTTTCAAACCACATTATTTCAGTATTTTTCTCAAACACAAAACTGATGATGCTCCTTGTCTGCTTAAAGCCTTCCAATGGGTCTCAATCATTCTAATTCTTATTCTAAAAATTACTAGATTTTATACCTGAAATTAATATTATACTTTATGTTAGCTAACTGGAATTTAAATAAAAACTTGAAAAAAATTAAAGTTCTAGTTCTTGACTTGACTTTTGTAGCCTCATCTCTTGTGACTTCCCAGAAACCTCTTTGACTTCCGTTTCCTCAGCATGCTCTGTTCTGTTATGCTGCAAAGCCTTTGCAATTTCTGGATCCATTGGGATACTCCCTTCCCATAACTTGTCTGTTAATCTTGTTAATTATTCAAGATCAATTCAAGCATGTCTTCTTTGGGAAGTTTTTCTCAGATGATTGTTCCTTTTTCTCTTTTGGGGCAGAAGTTGGGTCTTCCCAAATTTACCTTTAAATATACCTAGTATAAAACAGCATCATATTGGGGTGCCTGCCTGGGTGGCTCAGTTGGTTGAGCATCTGACTTCGGCTCAGGTCATGATCTCATGGTTCGTGGGTTCAAGCCCTGTGTTGGGCTCTGTGCTGACCACTAGGTCGGAGCCTGGAGCCTCCTTCAGATTCTGTGCCTCTTTCTCTGCCTCTCCCCTGTTCACACTCTGTCTTTCTCTGTCTCTCAAAAATAAATAAATGTAAAAAAAATTTTTTTAAGATAAAAAACCTATAGCATTATAATTCTGGCTTGACTAATCATGAGATTCTTGAGTTCAAGGACTATTTTCTAGTCCCCTTGAAGTACCAGTGCCTGGCACAGAGTAGACAGTAAAATATATGATGAAATAACGTTTCTTTATTCTATGGATAGAAAAGGAGGGATGATGGGTGAATAATTTTGTGCCTTATATCCTTCTAGCTTGGAAGACAGTATGAACTCTTTGCTGTGGTTGCCCATGTCGGGGGAGCTGACTTTGGTCATTACTGTGCCTATATCCAGAATTCTGTGGATGGAAAATGGTTCTGCTTCAATGACTCCAATGTTTGTTGGGTGAGGAACATTGTCCAAAATTTCCTCTTGTCCTGGATTAACCACTTCTAATAAATTATGAGCCCAGGACTAGATGGGTCCTTAAGGTCAGGACACATTGTGGGCCTGTTCTCTCTGTGTGTGTAGCCCTAAAACAAAGTCATTTTCTTTACAAAAATTTTTTTATTCAAGTATAGTTGATACAATGTTATATTAGTTTCAAGTATATAACATAGTGATTAAACAAGTTTATACATTACACTATACTTACCACAAGTGTAGCTACCTACCATCTGTCACCATACAACACTATCACAGTATCTGTGCTTTTTATTCCTGTGACTTATTCATTACATAAGTGGAAGCCCATATCTTCCACTTCTCTTCACACATTTTGCCCATCTCCCACCCCTTACCCTCTGCCAATCATATGTTTGTCCTCTGTATTTATAGGTCTGATCCTTCTTAAAGTCCTTTCCTGCATGCAGTCCCCATTTGGTGTATAGCCTCTAAGAGTCCACTTAGCTCATTGTATAGGTTTTTGGTGTTCTAGGCTCCATGCCCTGCAGCTTCATACTCTGTAGGAAACTTATGGAAAGCCAAAGAGTTAGATATATATATGTTAGAACCAAGCATAGGCAAAAACAGAAGGACCAGGGTACTAAAAGAGGCTTCGCAGACATGGCATCCTATCACTGGATGATTCAGGTCTTGGGAGGTACTAGGGAGGGGTTTGTCTGGGTGAGTGATGGAGGGTAAATTATAGCACCCTGTACTCTGGATGCTTAACATATGTAAGCTGGATACTTTCTCTGTTTATGTACTTCCAGGTGTCCTGGGAAGACATCCAATGTACTTATGGAAATCATCACTATCGCTGGTAAGAGAAATGTTTGAGTGATGGAAACCCAGTTAGTTTCACAGGTTTCTTACTGCTGTATGAAACTCATGAATTCAGCGGCCACTTACATTTGGATAGCTCCCCAGTGACTAACTGTTCAGCCTCATCTCTCAATACCCATCTTACCATACCATGCTTTTTTCACAAGTTAGATTCCAACAATACTAAATAAACTATAAGTAGTTCCCCAAACATTGTATCTTCCATGGTTTTGCACACGCAGTTCTTAATCTGTTTTTCCTCTCCTAATTTATTATTGAGGCAAACTCCCACCATGTTTTAATGTCTCTGCTCATGGCTTTTCCTACTCTATAAAGCCTTCACTGATTGACCCCAGCATATTTGTAGGGACTTCTTGTAGGCTTGATCTGCACTTTAAGCCTACCTCATTTATAGCAAAGACCTCCCTGGTTTGTAATTGTTTGCATATATAACTTTCTTTTACATTAGACCATGGATTTTTTTTGGGAGCAAGGATCATTCTTTTTTCTTTGTCTGGTACAGTGGCTTGCATTTAGTAAATAGTGATAAATATATATATTTTAAAAATCGACAACTACAGAAGGGATGCTAGAAGGAAAAAAAGCTGGATGAAGTTAAAGCAGAGACTTTATAAGTTTTTTTCAGTTGAGTTTCTGGGTTGTGGTGACATTGTACACCAAAGGTGATATTTGAAATTATTTCAGGCAAGTAGGACTGATCATTTGAAAAATAATGAATTAGGTGAAATTTGTGTTTTAAATTCTCTTACAGTCTTCTTCTTTTCAGCTTTTCTTGTGAGCATCCATCCCCCTTAGATGCCCACTTTTTGTCACTTTCTAGTTGTCAGTGATTCTCCAGCTATTTATATTAGAGTTTGGCAAACTTTCTCTGTAAAGGGCCAGCAAGTAAATATTTTAGGCTTTGTGGGCCGTACAGTCTCTGTTGTAACCACTCAACTCTACCCTTGTATCACAAAAGCAGCCACAGATAACACATTAATGAATGAGTGTGGCTGTGTTCCAGTTAAATTTATTTGCAAAAACAGGGTTAGATTTGGCCTGTGGGAAGGTGGTTTCTCAACCCCTGATAACAGATGTCAACTAATAGAAGCTCAGTGGCTATTTTCTCAGGTGACCCATTTTGTTCCCCTCTGAGGTGATGGATAAATGAAGACTTGATTCAACGACCAGAAACTTTTCTGATGCTTGGCTTATCATGAATTAAAAATGTATCATTTAACTCTGAATGTTCCATTTCTGTTATGTTGTTTTTTTTTTTTTTCCTTTCTAGGCGGGAAACTGCATATCTTCTGGTTTACATGAAGATTGAATCCTAGTGGATGTACCCAAAGCTGTCAGAGACTGACAAAGTTTCATTTTCCTTTTCTAACCCTGGATCTGCTGACTCTCTCAAGAGATTTTGCAGTGTGAAGGATAATTTTCAAATTGTATAGTTAAACTTTATTTATAATCAGGGTTGAATTTCAAAATATTTAGCAGTAATTCTGCGTGAGTCTTGATCAGTAAGAATAGATACTTCCACTGGCCAATGGTTAGAGCCAGACCTGAGTGCTCCCTGCTATGGAAGGCATTAATCCTTTAGTTAGGAGAGTACAGGGGTTGAAGTGCTCCCAGAGAAGGAGAAACCAAGCCAACAATGTAGTGGGAGGGATTCAGGTGGCAAGGTGCAGTGGCAGGGAGGTATTTCAGTATTTAGCAGCTAGTGTGACTGTACTGGTATATACGGGCACAATATTATTTTTGTTTATAATTTAAAACAATTTTAGAACCCATATTAGTTTAATAAAAGTCAAGTGTTTTATAATTGTTATTCACTTGTTCTACAAATATGTATTGATCACCTACTCTCAATAAGGTAGTGTGTTAAGCACCATAATAAATAAAGTTCTTTTTCGCCAAAGGAGTTTTCAGTTAATGAAGGGGTGATTAAAATGCATAAGATACTGAGGGTTTGTGTTACAGGAGTTTAAAGTAAAGTGAAATACTTCTATTTTGGGCCATGTGATAAGCCATAAGGCTAGAAAGGAGGTTAGGATGGAGGACAGCCCATTTACAGGGATAAACATACACAATGGCATGGCTAAAAAAGGCAAGGCTCAAGGTTCAAAGACTATCCACAAACGTGGCTTTCTTCTACGAAGGAAGCAGTGGTGATTGATAAGGATGGATGGTCGGTGGGGCTCACAATGTAGAAGGTCTTGAACTAATTAGAACTACCGGATCTAATTTAATAGGTAATGAGGAACTGTTGAAGGGGTTCATAAAGGAAAGGAACATTTAGTGGTATTTTGATAAAATAAATCTCCTGGGGGCTGGCAACATGAATTAGAGACAGAGACGGTAGTAAGAAGGGAAAGGCGTTCATAGTCACTAGAGCCATTTTGTGGGAAGAGTGGATGTGGACAGTGGAAGAAGAAGGGTCCAAGCAGAGTCTAATACAACCTGGAAGGTGAGCAAGGTAGATGTTACTATTCCTATTTTACAGATGAAGCAATTGAGACATTCATATGTTTAATGACTTGCTCAAGATTTCATACTTGATAAGTGGCAGAGCCAAAGCTTCCAAGATAATATCTGGATAACTTCTTTATTATTTTATTTTTTATTGGCAAAAAATTAACCATGCAGTAATAAATTCTCATTGTAAATAGTCAAACAATATAGAAAAATGTAGAATCTCTTCCTTATAGCTTACCATTGTTAAATAGGTGTATAACTAGCTTCCTAGCCCTGCCATAACAAACTATCACAAAATGGATGACTTAAGACAATAGAAAAATTTCTCTCT
>NC_043709.1:105055093-105113794 GCF_006229205.1 Suricata suricatta
CAGTAATAAATTCTCATTGTAAATAGTCAAACAATATAGAAAAATGTAGAATCTCTTCCTTATAGCTTACCATTGTTAAATAGGTGTATAACTAGCTTCCTAGCCCTGCCATAACAAACTATCACAAAATGGATGACTTAAGACAATAGAAAAATTTCTCTCTCGCAGTTTAGGAGGCCAGAAGTTTAAAGTCAAGGTATTGGCAAGGTTGGTTCCTTCTGGAGCCTCTGAAGAATCTTTTCCATGCTTCTCTTTTAGTTTCTGGTGGTTGCCAGCAGTCCTTGTCATTCATTCACCTGTAGCTAATGTCACAGTCTCTGCCTCCATCTTCACATGCCTTTCTTCCCTGTATGTCTTTACATGGCTTTTGTTTAGGTACACCAGTCTTTGGATTTAGGGCCCATGTCATTTTTACTTGGCTAATTATATCAGTGAAGACTCTATTTCTAAATAAGTCCACATTCTAGGATTCCAGGAAAACATGAATTTTTGTGGGACACTACTTAATGCAGTAAGAGGTGTGTATCTCACTAAGACACTTTTTTTGCATACATATACATAACATGATTTTTACATAATATCACATATATAATTTTTACATAATAACATAAGTTGTTCACTTAACAATGTCTTAGAAAATCTCCTTGGAAAAGTTGTTGCATTTAATTACATACACAGATAAACTATATATTTTTGATCCCCATATTGGTGAATGTTTAGGACATTTCCATTTATTCAAAATTTTAAAAATGCAGAGTGAATGACTACCTTTAGACATATTTTTCTGCATGTATAAATAGTTTTTGTAGGTACTGAGAAGTGAAATTATTAGGCCAAGGGGATGGGTATCTAAAAATTGTTGTAGATACTGCTAAATTGACTCTAATTAACACCAATTACTTTTTAAAGGCTTCTTTCGCTTCAGGTTTTAATTTAAATTCCAGTTAGATAACATACATTGTAATATTAGTTTCTAGTGTAGAATTTAGCAATTCATCACTTCTATACAACACCCAGTACTCATCACAAGTGTCCTCCTTAATACCTGTCATACATGTAACCCATTCCTCCATTCATCTCCTTTCTAGTATCCCTGTTTATTCTCTATCATTAAGAGTCTGTTTTCTGGTTTGCCCCACTTTTTTCCTCTGTATTGTAGGAATCTTCATACTGTTTTCCAGAGTGGCTGCACAAGTTTGCATTCCCTCCAACACTGTAAAAGGTTTCCCTTTCCCTGCATCCTTGCTAACACCTGTTGTTTCCTGTGTTGTTAATTTTAGCATTTTTGACAAGTCTGGGGTGATATCTCATTGTAGTTTTGATTTTAATTTCCCTGATGATGAGTGATACTGAGCATCTTTTTGTGTGTCTGTTAGCCATCTGTATGTGTTCTTTGGAAGAGTGTCTATTCATGTCTTCTCCCCATTTTTAAACTGGATTATTTGTTTTTTGGGTGTTGAGTTTTATAAGTTCTTTATATATTTTGGATACAAACTCTTGCAAATGGCACATTTGAAGGGGTTAGTAACACCAATTACTTTTTAAGTTTTAATTTTTGTCATTCGGAAAAATCTCATTGATTAAATTTGATCTTTACAGATTATTAATACAGTTGAGCATTGTTCCATGTATTTATAGCTATTTCCATTCATTTTTTTCTTCTGTGAATTTCTTGTGATGTCATTTGTCCTTGTTGTGGTGTTTGCCTTTTTTAGAAAAAGATTTGTTGGAATGTTTTTAATGCTTATTTATTTTAAGAGAGAGTGTGACAGCGAGCATAACTGGGAGAGGGGCAGAGAGAGAAGGAGAAAATGAGAATTCCAAGTGTCTGCTTCTAAGTGTAGATCCTGACATGGGGCTCAATATCACTAACCATAAGATCATGACATGAGCTGAAACCAAGAGTTGGATTCTTAACCAACTGAGCTACACAGACTCCCTGATTTGTCAGAGAATTTAAAAAAATTTGTTAAACATTTATTCATTTTTTTTGAGAGATAAAGAGAGACAGTAAAAGCGGAGGAAGGACAGAAAGGGAGACACAGAATCTGAAGGAGGCTCTCGGCTCTGAGCTGTCAGCACAGAGCCCAACATGGGGCTTGAACTCATGAACAGTGAGATCATGACCTAAGCTGAAGTCGGACACTTAACCGAATAAGCCACCCAGGCGCCCCTGTCAGAGTTTTTATACATTTTGCATAATAATGTGGCAAATATTTCTTACCATTCTGTTGCCTGGACTTTATTTATTAACATTATTACTGTAAATTCCAGAAACTAAAAGTTTTACCTCTTTATATCTGCTACTGGCTGGAGTCACTATGGGGAGTTAAAAGTTGGTGTGCATGTAAATATAGTCTTTTTGGACAATTCTATGGCTAGAAAAGATGTTGGAACTGGTTCACATCTTGAAGTTCTGTCCTTTCATACAAGATCTTGGGCAAACCTGCTCTGTTTCTTTTTCCCTCTTTCCTTTGGCTCTCATAGATTGATAATACTCAATTGGACTCCAGGGTGGAAATGAAAGAGTGGCCTTTTGAACAGCACAGAAGATACGGAGGCATGTCTGAGATTGGGGAAATGAGTTCTCCATGTAGCTTGGCTTGGTTCACTGAAGTTTTATATTAGTGTTTGGGGCCGAAGTCCCAGCTAAAAGTGAAACGTTATCTTGCTTTATTCATTTTGCATAAATCTTTTTACGCAAAGAAATTTTGAGTTGCTGGCCAAATACCATCAAAATATCATTCTGTTATTTTTATTACACTCCAAAAGCATTCTGTTTATTACACTCAATGGAAATAACATCAAAGGAAAAAGAATTATTGTAAGGGGACCCAGACTCTGTAGAAAGGTTTAAGAACCCCTTTGAGAAGAGGAAAAGAAGGAAGGAAATAGAGTATAATTATTGGAACAATATCTTGGAGAAAACAGGAAGAAAAGTGATTAAGAGTAAAGACGGGAGTATCTTTGAAGAGAAGGGAGCAAGCAATTGGAGACAGAGACTGAAGGGAAACAGAAGCTGGTAGAGGTTACAGAGAATCTGAGTTAAAAAGGAAGGGTAGTAATAGACAGAATTCTAAGTGTACTAGATGGAAGGAGAGGGAGAAGAAATTAGCTTACTGGGTTTCTAGAAAAGATGATTTCTAGCTATTTTGAGTATTCTCTGAAGTGCTCACATGTTCATCAATATATGCGTTTGTCCAAAAATCAATTGGAAGTTGACAGTGATGCCTGGTGCCCAGTCCTGTTGTAAACTTAGCTGTGTTCTTGTTTTGAGGGATTTGGTATCTATAACTATTTCATCCACATGTACCCTGCTTCAAACCTCTTTAGCACTTAAACCCAGTATCTTCTTCATCTCCTTGTTCTTGTCTTAAAAGGATTACTTGAAAGAATGGTGCAGAGAGAATAATGCAAACCATTTGTGCAATTCTGTCATATAACAATCATAACTAGTAAAATTCTGTGGGAAAGTATCTGATCTCAGGATATTTTTTAGCTGGCACGTTTCACAGGCACTGTTTGCTTTGATGCCCTTGGAAAATTGGTGTTTATTATTATCAAGGTAGATTCTGTATTGTCTTAGGAAGTCTATATGGCTTCAAATCATAGTTACAATTTCTTATGTCTACTGATTTCTTTACTTCAATTTTAGCTCTACCTCCCAATATTTCAGGTATGGGAGTGTTCAGAAACACACAAATTATCCCACTGGAAACATACAAACCCATGAGCTTCCAATCTTTGCTTTGCTTGTTTCTGTTTTTTTTCTGATCAGCCCTAAATAGTTCTTATCCCTGGGAGACAAGTGCTGAACCCTCTTCCAGGATTTTCCCTACAGCTTCCTAATTGTGATTTTTCAATGGATACAATGTTTTTGTGGTAGCTTGCTGACCGAACTTATCTACTTATTCCAGATAGTTTATCTAGACACCAATAACTGGACGACTAAAGCAGATAGTCTGTGGAAGTACCAGTGGGTCACAAGGTGAGACACCATTTTAGTAATTCCTTTTTGTCAGTATGATAACCTTATGTAATTAAATCTAAACAATGGCGGGTACAGAGTTTAGGCCACAGATCCTGATATACAACAATGTAGTGTTCTTTGTCTTTTTGTAATTTAATTTGTAGTCTCCATGCTTTAAATGTGTAATTTTCATACCACAAACCTCATTGACTTGATGTACATAATTCAAGGTTTTTAAAAAAGCACACTACAGAGTTGTGCAGCCATCACCATAGTCTAATCTTAAAATGTAGAAATATCCTCTTTAATCAAGTCATTTCCAGGGACTTGGAGGTTGGGTGCTATGGTTATAGTACCAGGCATAGTGTCCTTACTTGTCAGTCAATAATAGCTCTGAGACCACTGCTTCCCACGCGCCCACCAGTCTGTCACAGGGCCAGTGTGCCTCATGGCAGAGCTGGCTCCAATCTTTCTTCTTACCCGCTTCTCACTTCCTCAGTGTCCGCTCCTCCTCTGACCCCCATTTCCACGGCCTTCACTTGTGAAGTCAGTACATGTGCGTACATGCACAGGGAGTGGGAGGATGGAAGCCAAGAGGAAACAAAGTCACATGGGAAAGGGTGGGCAGGGGTCCCCTAGGATTTAGAGGCTCTTATTCCCAAAGCAAATCTCATGGGAGGGTTGAGCCCTGGCCTAGGAGGCTGGAACCATTCCTTCTCCTCTGGATTCTGCCCACCTCCTGTGTCCTGGACGAGTCCCTGGCTCTTCTGGCCATTTCCTAATTGTCCCATGAAGGGTTGGACGTGTAATTGCATATACACGCTCAGTGAAGTTGTAGCGTGGGGGTCCTTCCACTCTGGTGGTTGTGCCAGGGCAATGTGGAGGGCTCACAAGGGCCTCCCTAGCAAGGCTGGACTTGGGAGATCAGCACCTGGGGGACAACCAGGTGTGCACACAGAACATTTACAGGAGCCCTGCCTCCACCAACATGCGTGTGCTATGAGCCACGAATGCAGAGTGCTGTGGGGTGCCATGTAGCCTCAGCACTTGCTGACAGCGAGTTTCATGCTCCCCAGGCTCATTGGGTCACCCTCAAGCACTGAGTTGGTTGAGCATGTAATCCTGGTGTGGTAGGATCCCCTCCTTAAAGAAAGAAAAAAACCTCAAGGCAACCTGGCCATATGTGTACATGACAACATCCCTCACAACCTTGTAACATAAGACCAGTTGATCAGACTACATGTTTGTGTGTTGCCATATATAGGAGACAAAGAAGTGAAAAATATATTTTAAAAACTATCCCACGTGGCATTCAGGACTCAGTTCTTTGGGTCTGAACCCAACTGAGTAGTGCAGGAATAAAGTTGCTTCCTGGAAAGAAGAGCCTTGGTGTCATGATTCTGTGTGAGAATCCTGCTACATTATCTGGGTGCTCGTCCAGGATTTGGAGATGGTGTGTTTCCACCTCCTTTTCCACTGGGGATATGAACCTCAGGTCACCAGGAGAGGCAGCCTTGCCTGGCACCAGTGGACTGCTTGATCTGCAGGAGACTAGCCTTCCCAGCACGCTGGGGTGAGGACCCCATGTGCACCAATGGAAGCTGTGTTTATCTTTCAGTCTGACTTATTTCATTTAGCATAATACCCTCTATGTCCATCCATGTTGTCTCAGATGACACAATCCCGTCCTTTTTAATGGCTGTATAATATTCCATTGCATATATATACTATATCTTCCTTATTCATTTATCTATTTATGGACACAGGTTTTTTCCATATCTTGGCTATTATAAATAATGCTACAATAAACATAGGGGTGCGTAGATCTTTTCAAATTGGTGTTTTGTTTTCTTTGGGTAAATGCCCAATAGTAGAGTTATTTCATCATATGGTAATTCAATTTTTAATTTTTTGGGAAACCACCATATAGTTTTCCATAGTGGCTAAACCAATTTGCATTGCCACTAAAGTAAAGGGGTACATTTTTTCTTCATGTCTTTGCCTACATTTGTTGTTTCCTGTCTTTTTGATTCTAGCCATTATGACAGGTGTAAGGTAATATCTCATTGTGGTTGTGGTTTGTGTTTCCCTAGTGATTAGTGATATTGAGCATTTGTTCATGTATCTGTTGGCCATCTGCATGTCTTCTTTGGAAAAAGGTGTATTCAGGTCCTCTGGCCATTAAAAAATTTTTTTTAATGTTTATTTATTATTGAGAGACAGAGAGAGACAGAGCATGAGCAGGGGAGGGGTAGAGAGAGGTGGAGACACAGAATTCGAAGCAGGCTCCAGGCTGTGAGCCTGACACGGGGCTCAAACACAAACTGCAAGATCATGACCTGAGCCCAAGTGGGAAGCTTAACCAACTGAGCCACCAGGCGCCCGCCCCCCTCTGGCCACTTTTTCTTTTTTTTTTTTTTAAATCAGATTGTTTTTCCAGTGTTGAGTTGTGTAAGCTCTTGATATATTTTGGATATTAACCTTTTATTGGATATGCATGCAAATATCTGCTCCTATGCAGTAAGTTGTCTTTTTGTTTTATTGATGGTTTTCTTTACTGTGCAAAAGCTTTTTACTTTGATGTAGTCCCAACAGGGGTTTTTGATTTTCTCTTGCCTTAAGAGATATATCTAAAAAAATATTGCTATAGTCAGAGAAATTACTGCCTGTGGTCTCTTCTAGGATTTTTATGTTTTCAGGTCTCACATTTAAGTGTTTAAAAATATTTTTTTATGTCTTTACTTATTTTGAGAGAGAGAAACAGAAAGTGAGTGGAGGAGGGGCAGAGAGGGAGAAAGACACAGAATCCGAAGCAGGCTCCAGGCTCTGAGATGTCAACACAGATGTGGAGCTTGAACCCACAAACTGAGATCATGACCTGAGCTGAAGTCGGATGCTCAACTGACTGAGGTTTTAGGTCTTTAATCATTTTGTTTACTTTTGTGTATGGTGTAAAATTCTTTTACAATAGGAGCTGTCCTATTTTCCAAGTATCATTTAATGAAGAGACTTTTTCCTATTGTATATTCTTGCCCTCTTGATTATAGATGATTTGACCATAATATTATGGGTTTAGTTCTGGGTTCTCTATTCTTCTCCATTGATCTTTGTTTCTATCTTTGTGCCAATACCAAGGAAATTGTAGCCACCTGATTTTTTTCAGGGCTAGAAGACGCTTTGGAGATTATTTTGTTCAAAACCATGATGTGTTTATTGAGGTAGATTTTTCTGGCCTGTGCAGAGTCAAAGCTAATAATTCTTTCCAAGTTACTAACTTTGCATACAAATTTGGATAATTAGCAGTTGAGGAAAATGCGGAGATATGTTTTTCAGTTAGTAAAATTTATTGTTTGAGGTAAGTATGTAAGAGCTTGATTTTTAACAGTGGTCCAATGCTGTGTTAGTAAACCTCAGAACAAACTGATTTTGTAAATGTTGCCTAATGTACTTGTGAAAAAAAACAAACATGAAGATTCATTTCACTTCTAGGGTGTGGATTTATGATTAATGACAGGCTTATGCTGTGTTGACAATAAAATGGCAGTTGATGATTTGAAATAATGTACAAGGGTTTTAGAGTTGACATTCTTGCTCATCCTATTAGATGTTATATGACTTCATTTGAGGCTAAAGCCATTAGCATTAGGGTTTGACATTTATTCTGTCCTTGGTTTTAAATTTTATTAGGCCTCTTTATTCAATTACTCATTCTTTCTTTTTTGTTCTCCCTCTTCTGATTCCCCTAAACCAAAGGAATTATTAAATCATCTATTTACATAGTCCCTTTAATAGATAATGATCATTGTATTTTAAGTCTATGTATGGGAGGCTATTTTCATAATACAAATTAGACATTTGTACCGCTGAAGTTGTAAAGATAGAACTTCAGTTTCCCTTTCTAACAGAGTCAGTGTGAGGATGAAATGAGACCATGTAGGGGCACCTGGGTGGCTCAGTTGGTTAAGCATCCACGCTCCATAGTGACAGCGTGGAGCCTGCTTGGATTCTCTGTCTGTCTGTCTGTCTCTCTCTCTGCCCCTCCCCCACTCATGCTCTCTCTCAAAATAAATAAACATGAAAAAATGGGACCATGTAGATGTTCCTTTATTACCATTCCTGTTTTATTATGTTGAAGAGCTAACATTTATTAGTTATTGTATGTTGTGGCATGTATTTGTCATAACAACCATATGAGGTTATTATTTTTGTCACCTGTATTTTTTTTTTATATCACCTGCATTTCAGCAAAAACTCAGGCTGAGGGAGATTATGGGTTTTACCTAAGGTCATAAAGCTAACATTTGCTGGAGCCAGGATTTGAACCCATTTCTTCAGATCCTGTGCTGTTCACCATTTATTGTTTTGTTTATTAACAAATACAGATTGAGCATGTTATGTAGCAGGCACTATAAAATACTTTGTAAAATTAAAGCATTGTAAGAGGTTGGTCATTGGTTTCTTACTTCTCTTTCCCTGATGGTTTAAAGGGAATTATAGTACTGTGTTTGCCTCTGACTCTATCGATAGGTTGAGAACTAAAAGTTTCTTAGGAAAATGGGCTGTATCTCTCCAGTGTCCAAAATAGGACCTAAAACGTATTAGATACACAGTAAACATTTCATGAATCAATGATAAAAGAAAGAAAAGAAAAACAAGCAAACCTCTTCCCAAACCTCTTGTCATCTTTTATTTATCTTTTAAGCATTTCAGAAATATCATTGTATTCTGTGGCGCTGAATTTTCATTACAGAAAATCAGGATAATAAAGTAAACAGCTTTAGTAATCTAGTTCAATTAGTGACATTCATTACATTTCCTTTGCTTTTACTGTTCCCTTTTTATTTTATTTACCATCTTACCTTCACCTTCCCTATTGTAAAAATAGGTTTTCATTGGTACCTTGTTACATACCTTTGACTGTGACATTCCTCCAGTAAAAAAATCTGCCTCCAAATATTTCAGATTTCAAAATGGGGGGAAATGGGGACTTCTGTGCTCTGTCTTGCACAGACGGACATCAGTAAATGCCCCTGGCCAGTGGCTCATCCTGTTTACTAGGCTTAAAAAATTTTTTTGGGGGGGATAATTGACTTTATCTCTAGATTTAAATCCCCCGTCTGCAAATCTTAAAGGTAATAACTGATATTGACATGTGAAATCTGGAGATGTTAGAAATTTTTGTTTAGTTTCTCACTTTCTTTTCATTCTTGACAACTGAGCACAGACATTTGAAACATGCAGTTCCTCTTACTCCCAGTAGATGTTGAATGAAGGTGATAAAAGAAAAATAAATGCATATGCCACAGACTGTGAGTCATTAAGCTATTTGTTTTGTTTTAATGTTTATTTATTTTTGAGAGAGAGAATCAGCAGGGGAAGGGCAGAGAGAGGGTGGGGCGACAGAGGATCTGAAGCAAGCTCTGTGCTGACAGCAGAGAGCCCAAACTCACGAACTCACCTCTGCTCACGCTGTCTGTCTCTCTCTCTCTCTCTCTCAAAAATAAACATTAAAAAAATAAATGGCAAAATTCCTTAAATCATATGGGCCTTATGAAAAATCCTGATTTTAAAACAATTTTGGGTTTTGCCTCAATTTGTCGCTATACCCTCACTGGTTCTCAGAAATCTTTAATACCTGCCTCATCAATCTTTGCTTCTTTATAAAATAAATTGAAACATCTGAGAACTGGTTATATTTTTATGTAAATACATAGCTCTTAGAGCTATATGTCAATATAGACAATCTCGCTATGTATATCTATGTTGATAAATAAGGTAAACATCAAACTGTTTAAAAAAAGAGAAATTTCTGCAAGGGCTACATAGTGAAGGAACAAAGAAACAGAAAGCACATGAATAAGCACAAGCCACAGAGCTCTGAATTTTTGTTATCTGAGAAATTATGTAGCAACATAAAAATATGGACAAAACACATGATTATCAAATGCAATGGGGAATATATTCCAAGATCTCAGTGGATGCCTGAACTCACAGGTAGTACGGAATCCTATATATACTTTTTTCCCTTATACATACATACCTATGATAAAGTTTAATACATAGATTAGGCACAATAAGAGATTAACAACTAATAATGATAAAATAGAATAATTATAACAATATACCATAATAAAAGTTATGTGAATGTGGCTTTTCTCCCTCTCTCTCAAAATAATTGTATTCTATTCACCTTTCTTCTGGTGATGATGTGAGATGATAAAATACCTACACAATGAGATAGAAGTGAGGTGACGTTAGGCTACTACTGACTTTATTGATCTTAGGACTGTATATGGGAAGGAGCATCATCTGCTCAGACTTCGGTTGATCATGGGTAAATGAAATCCTAGATCAGCGGGACTACCACGAAATGAGTGACAGCTGCTGTTCCTAATAATTCATGACTAAAAAAGTTCAGCCTGACCTGGTATGCTCTTAACTCTCATCCATATCAACATACTCACTAGTGTAGTGTAATGATAGTAACTATGCTGAATCACTTATGAGTCAGAAACAATGCCTTTTGCTATTTCACAAACATGCACAAAGAGAAGAGCAAGTGTAAGAATCCATCTCAGGTTATGTCCAGGAAAATGAAGCCATGTGTTGTGATGAATTTGTACTTTTGAACTTTGACTTCCCCATCCTGGAAAAAAAGAGAAGAAATAAGAAAGATGTAAGTTAATTATAACCATGGAAACAAGTCACACTGTGAAATCATTTGGGGGGAGGGTGGTTCCTGAAACAAGAACAAGATGTGCTTTCTAGGGTACCAATGAAAATCCTGGTCTATTTTCATTGTGCTAAAAAGCTAACAATTTCAATTTTTACGAGTCTGCCTCAGTTAACACACTTACATTTGTTGCAGTGCTCAAGAATAACACCATATCCGGGTGATAACATGGTTAACTCATACTAATCAGAGCTCTGACAGGTCCCTGATTCATTCAAAAGGAAACCAAATTAATGATGAATTTTATAAAAGCAATTTGGTGTCTAAATTCTTTCAAAACATGGGATCTGCGGGGGGACTAATGAAAAAAGCCATATTTGGTAATGAAATGTATAACTCATTAGTTGAGTCAACTCAATCATATGCATATCATGTGAGAAAAATTATAACCTATGAGTGGGCCAACACTATTCAACAGGGGTAGTAATTTTTCTCAAAGAAATTTTTTTTTGTTTGTGGAGAAGCTTCACATACTTCAAGAATGAATCGGGGTTTGTGCTCAAAATATTGCAGGAAGGAATTCCTGAAAAAGCAAATGGGACCCCTGAAGCCTTCTCTGAAAAGCAAATTGATTCATGTCTTAGTTCCCAAATGAACTTCATTATTGAAAGATTAGTTACACTTAAAATATTGACCGAGAATTTATGCCATGAACTCTTGCAGGCAAGTTTTCCTTATACCTGATTCTTCTTTAGGAATTATTTATGATCTCTCACTAACTCAAGGAGCCTATGTTATAGATGAACAGTCTGCATTTTCCCCACCTTTTTGACAATGTTCACTCTGATTGTATTTGATTCAAATACCCTTACGCCAGCCTGTGTTTGAGGCTAGAGGTGCACAGTCAAGACTGTCACAGTAACTGCCCCCAAAAAGCTGATTGAATGTCAAATATGAATAACTGTTGAATTGCAATAAAAAATATAATCTACTTTTGGGCAAAGGGCATTGTTAATGTCTTACAAACAATACCATGTAAACACCAACTCGTGTTTCTATACAGGACCATTCTAGTCCAAATATTTAGTGTCTATATATTTGTTTAACATATATAACTATCTACCAAGAGTTACACTGGTCTCTGCATGATAAAATATATAACAAATTCTTTGATCACTATGACAATGCCAGGTACAATGAATATTTGCTAAATGAAGAAATAAAAGCATACAAATTATTTTTAAACCTTCTTTTAAAGCAGATTATTAAAAATGCTAATTTTTAAGGAAAATCAGACTGGTAGCTTTTTCATCTATTTTTATAAGCAACATTGTGCATGGGAGTATCCAACGCTAAAATCAGATAGTGGCTACCTCTTGAAGGGATAGGAACATAGGAATCAGGAAGAGTAACAGGCTTAGGAAATATTACTCAGAGGGATTCACTTATATTCTTATCATTAGATTCCTTAATAGGAGTGGTGATAGGCTCAATAGATGTTTACTATATTAGTCTTTGCCATTTTTGCCCATGAAATGTATTTTTAAAAAATTTTAGGGGTGCCTGGGTGGCTCAGTCGGTTGAGCGTCTGACTTTGGCTCAGGTCATGATCTCACTGTTTGTGGGTTCGAGCCCCGTGTCGGGCTCTGTGCTATCTCAGAGCCTGAGGCCTGTTTTGGATTCTGTGTCTCCCTCTCTCTTTGCCCCTCCCTTGTTTGCACCCTGTCTCAAAAATAAATAAACATTAAAAAAATTAAAAAATATTTAAGTTGAAGGTCTATTTTGGTTGTTTGGGGAAAGTTACACAATTACATATAATTGCTCTCAATAACTGGATTTTATTATATATAAACTGAAAAATAATAGGGGAAACTGTATTTTTACCTCCTTTCCAAATAGTTCTCATAAGTGTTCTTTCTACCTGGAATGCACCCTTATCACTCCTACTTGAACTTGCAAGTTGTGCATCCTCAGGTCCTCGAACACGTCATTTTCCATGCAATCTTCCCTACTAGCCCCGAGAATTAGTTGTTCTGGCACATTAATGCCCAGGGCAATGTGCTCCTGTATCTGCACAAGTGCTTACCATTGGGGAGAGTTCATTTTCTCTTGACTTTGATACATCTGTTTCACTGGACAGTGAAATATTCCAGGCCAAGTACTGTGTTTTACCCATTTTCCATTCTCTTCAGCCAGCACAAAGCAAGTGCTCAATGATTTATCTCACACAGTTCTCTTTCCATGTTTTTAAAAAACTGCTGCTGCTACTTGAAGTCCATTTCTTTCTTTTTTTTTTTTAGGATAAATGATATCAAATATTTATTTTTATTTTTTATAGTAGTTTATTGTCAAATTGGTTTCCATATAACACCCAGTGCTTCTCCCCACAAGTGTCTCACACCATGACCATCACCCTCTCCCCTCCCTCCCCCTCCCCCTGAAGTCCACAGTGGTATCTCAGTGTGGTTTTGATTTGTTTCCCATATGATGAGTGACGCTGAGCATTATTTCATGTGCCTGTTGGCCATCTGGATGTCCTTTTTGGAGAAGTGTCTATTCAGGTCTTCTGTTCATTTCTTCACTGAATTATTCATTTTTCAGGTATGGAGTTTAGTGAGCTTCTTGTATATTTTGGATACTAGCCCTTTATCTGATATGCCATTTGCCACTATCTTTTCCCATTCTGTCCGTTGCCTGTTAGTTTTTTTTTTAATAGTTTATTGTCAAATTGGTTTCCATATAACACCCAGTGCTTCTCCCCACAAGTGTCCCCCCACCATGACCATTACCTCCTCCCTCTCTTCCCCTCCTTCTTCAGTCCATGGTTCATTTTCAGTATTCAATAGTCTCCCGTGATCTGTGCCCCTCACTCTCCCCTGCTCTCTTTCCCCCTTCCTCTCCCCATGGTCCCCTGCCAGGTCTCTCCTGTTAGACCTCTGAGTGCAAACATATGGTATCTATCCTCCTCTGCCTGACTTATTTCGCTTAGCATGACACCCTCAAGGTCCATCCACTTTGCTACAAATGGCCATATTTCATTCTTCCTCATTGCCATAGAGTACTCCATTGTATATATACACCACATCTTCGTGGTCCATTCATCAATTGATGGACATTTAGGCTCTTTCCATGATTTGGCTATTGTAGAAAGTGCGGCTATGAACATTGGGGTACATGTGCTCCTATGCATCAGCACTTCTGTATCCTTTGGGTAAATCCCTAGCAGTGCTATTGCTGGGTCGTAAGGGAGTTCTATGGATAGTTTTTTGAGGAGCCTCCACACTGTTTTCCAGAGTGGCTGCACCAGTTTACATTCCCACCAGCCTGCTAGTTTTTTTGATTGTTTCCTTTGCATTGCAGAAGCTTTTTATCTTGATGAGGTCCCAGTAGTTAATTTTTGTTCTTGATTCCCTTGCCTCTGGGGATGTGTCAAGTAGGCAATTGCTGCAATTGAGGTCTAGGAGGCTATTTCCTACTTTCTCCTCTAGGATTTTGATGGTTTCCTGTCTCACATTCAGATCCTGTAACCATTTTAAGTTTATTTTTGTGAATGGTGTAAGAAAGTGGTCTAATTTTATTTTTCTACATGTTGCTGTCCAGCTCTCCCAACACCACCTGTTGAAAAGGCTGTCTCTTTCCGTTGGACACTCTTTCCAGCTTTGTCAGAGATTAATTGGCCATATACTTGTGGGTTCAGTTCTGGGTTCTCTATTCTATTCCATTGGTCCATGTGTCTGTTTTTGTGCCAATACCATACTGTCTTGATGATGACAGCTTTGTAGTAGTGACTAAAGTCTGGGATTGTGATGCCTCCCGTTTTGGTTTTCTTCTTCAATATTACTTTGGCTATTCAGGGTTTTTTTGTGGTTCCATACAAATTTTAAGATAGTTGTTCTAACTTTGAGAAGAATGCTGGTGCAACTTTGATGGGGATTGCATTAAATGTGTAAATTGCTTTGGGTAATAATGACATTTTAACAATGTTTATTCTTCCGATCCATGAGCATGGAATGTTTTTCCATTTCTTTGTGTCTTCTTTGATTTCCTTCATGAGTCTTCTATAGTTTTCAGCATACAGGTCTTTTACATATTTGGTTAGGTTTATTCCTAAGTATTTTATGGTTTTTCGTGCAATTGTGAATGGGGTCTGTTTCTTGACTTCTCTTTCTGTTGCTTCATTTTTGGTGTATAAGAATGCAACTGATTTCTGTACATTGACTTTGTACCCTGCAACTTTACTGAATTTATTGATCAATTCTGGAAGGCTTCTGGTGGCGTCTGCCGGGTTTTCCATGAAGAGTATCATGTCATCTGCAAAAAGTGAAAGTTTGCTTCTTCTTTGCCAATTCTGATGCCTTTTATTTCCTTTTGTTGTCTGATTGCTGATGCTAGGACTTCCAACACTATGTTAAACAACAGTGGTGAGAGTGGACATCCCTGTCATGTCCCTGATTTCAGGGGGAAAGCTCTCAGTTTTTCCCCATTGAGGATAACATTGGCTGTGGGCTTTTCATAAATGGCTTTCATGATGTTTAAGTATTTCCTTCTATCCCGACTTTCTCGATGGTTTTTATTAAGAAGAAATGTATTTTGTCAAATGCTTTTTCTGCATCTATCAACAGGATCATATGATTTTTTTCTTTTGTTTTGTTAATGTGATGTATCACATTAATGGATTTGCGAATATTGAACCAGCCTTGTAACCCAGGAATAAATTCCATTTGATCATAATGGATAATACTTTTTTATGCTGTCGAATTCGGTTTGCTAGTATCTTGTTGAGTATTTTTGCATCCATATTCATTAAGGATATTGGCCTGTAGTTCTCTTTTTCTGTTGGGTCTCTGCCTGGCTTAGGAATCAAAGTGATATGTGCTTCATAGAATAAGTCCGGTAGTCTTCCTTCCATTTCTATTTTTTGGAATAGTTTGAGAAGGATCGGCATTAACCCTGCTTTAAACGTCTGGTAGAATTCCCCTGGGAATCCATCTGGCTCTGGGCTTTTATTCGTTGGGAGATTTTTGATAACTGATTCGATTTCTTCTCTGGTTTTGGGTCTGTTCAGATTTTCTATCTCTTCCCGTTTGAATTTTGGTAGTGCATGTGTGTTTAGGAATTTATCTATTTCTTCTAGATTGTCTAGTTTGTTGGCATATAATTTTTCATAGTAATCTCTGATGATTGCTTGTATTTCTGAGGGATCTGTTGTAATAGATCCATTTTCCTTCATGATTTTGTCTATTTGAGTGTTCTCTCTTTCCTTTCTGAGGAGCCTAGCTAGAGGTTTATCAATTTTGTTTATTTTTTCAAAAAACCAACTCTTGGTTTCATTGATCTGTTCAATTGTTTTTGTGGATTCTATCTTGTTTAATTCTGCTCTGGTCTTTATTATTTCTTTTCTTTTGCTGGGTTTGGGGTGTTCTTGCTGCTCCCTTTCTAGTTTCCTTAGGAGCTCTGTTAGATTTTGAGTTTGTGCTTTTTCTAGTTTGTTGAAATAGGCCTGGATTGCAATGAACTTTCTTCTTAGGACTCCCTTTGCTGGGTCCCAGAGAGTTTGAATTGTTGTATTCTCATTTTCATTTGTCTCCATATATTTTTTAACTTCCTCTCTAATTATCTGGTTCACCTAATCATTCTTCAGTAGGGTAGTTTTTAACCTCCACATTTTTGGAGGTTTTCCAGACTTCTTCCTGTGGTTGATTTTGAGTTTCATAGCATTGTGATCTGAAAGTGTGCATGGTATGATCTCAGTTCTTTTGTATTAATAGAGGGCTGTTTTATGGACCAATATGTGATCAATCTTGGAGTATGTGCCAGGTGCACTTGAGGAGAAAGTGAATTCCCTAGCTTCAGGATGCAGAGTTCTAAATATACCTATTAATTCCAGCTGCTCCAGTGTGCCATTCAGGTCCATAGTTTCTTTAGTGATTTTTTTGTCTAGTTGACCTATTGATTGTTGTAAGTGGGGTAGTAAAGCCCCTGCAATTAGCACATTCTTATCAATAAGATTTCTTCTGTTTGTGATTAATTGTTTTATGTATTTGGGCACTCCCAAATTCAGCGCATAAATGTTTATAATTGTTAGCTCTTCTTGATGTAGATACTCTGTAATTATTATATCATGTCCTTCTTCATCTTTTGTTACTGGCTTTATTTTAAAGTCCAGTTTGTCTGATATAAGTATGGCTACTCCAGCTTTCTTTTGGCGTCCAGTCGCATGGTAGATATTTCTCCATCCCCTTACTTTCAATCTGAAGGTGTCTTCAGGTCTAAGGGGAGTCTCTTGTAGATAGCAAATAGATGGGTTTTCGTTTTTGATCCATTCTGCTACCCTGTGTCGTTTGACTGGAGCATTCAGTCCATTGACATTCAGTGTTATTATTGAAAAATATAGGGTTAGATTCTTTGTGTTTCCTGTAGAGTGCATGATTGTAGTGATATCTCTGGTACCTTTATTTCTTGCTACATTTCCCTCATAGAGTTCCTCTTAAGATTTCTTGTAGGGCTGGTTTGGTGGTGACATATTCTCTCAACTTTTGTTTATTTGGGAAAACCTTTATCTTTCCTTCTATTTTGAATGACTGGATAAAGAATTCTTGGTTGCATATGCTTCCTGTTCATCACATTGAAGATTTCTTGCCATTTCTTTCTGGCCTGTCAAATTTCATTAGATAGGTCTGTCACCACTCTGATAGGTTTCCGTTTGTATGTTAAGGTCCTTTTCTCCCTACCTGCTTTCAGAATTCTCTTTTTTATCCTTATATTTTTTGCCAGTTTCACTATGATATGTCATGCTGAAGGTCGGTTTATGTTATGTCTTAGGGGAGTTCGGTATGTCTCTTGAATTTCAATGTCTTTCTCTTTCCCCAGATTGGGGAAATTTTCGTGTATAATTTGGTCCAGCACCCCTTCAAGCACTCTGTCTTTGTCTTCCTCTTCAGGAACTCCTATGATACGGACATTGTTCCATTTGATTGTATCACTCAAGTCTCTGTTTCTCCTTTCGTGCTCCTGAATCATTTTCTCTCTCTTTTTCTCGGCCTCCTCTTTTGCTATTACTGTGTCTTCTAATTCACGTATTCTCCTCTCTGGTTCTTCAATCCGTGCAGTGGCAGCCCCCATTTTATTATTCATCTCATTTATAGCCTTTTCTAACTTGTCACAGCTATTTTCTTCCTAGTCTTTGTATCAATATCTTCTCTGAAGGCTTCTATGCTTTTTTCAAGCCCAGCGATTAATTTTATGACAATCGTTCAAATTCTTGTTATGTTGCTTGTGTCTGTTTTGAGCAGTTCTGTAGCTGTGATTTCTTCCTGGAGTTTCTTTGGAGAAGAGTTTTTTCGTTTCGTCATTTTGGCTAGCTTTCTGTCTCTCGTCCATTTTACAAGCTCGTTCTGCACTGTGCATTTATTATTATTCCTCTATAGAAGGAGGCTCTTTGAGTATCTAGGGTCTGCCATTTCAGGAGATGTTCTTTTAATGGTAGCTCTCGGTTTCTCTTGTTATGCCTCTGATTAATTTATTTCCCTACTCAGCGATATTTGAGACTTTCCACTATGTGTACTTTGGGTTGTTTCTTGAGGTAGTCCTGAAAAGGAAAAAAGAGACAAACACACAGAGAACACAAGCACACAAATGTACTGATAGAACAAATAAAGAAGCAAACCTAAAGGGGAAAGAATAAAAGGAATAGGAAAGAAAAGAGGGGGGGGGGGGAAGAAAAGAAAAAAAGCAGGAGAGGGAGTGGGAGGGGGGACAGCGACAGATAGAGATAAAGGACAGTCTGATAGCTTAAAACCTTTGTTGGGAGGAGATAAGGATGAGATAAAGGAAAAACTATCTGGATGGTAAGAGTTTATCTAAGCACAGTAGTGCCTAAATGATGGTCTTTACCAGACTCCAGAGGGAAAGGGAGAAAAGAAGAAAATAGGAAAATAGTAAAGAGAAGACAGGGGAAAAAATTAAATAGAAAAAATATTAAGAAAAAAGCCAATTAAAAGTAATAAGCAAAAGCATAGCAGCTCTCCAGCATGGATGGTCGTGGCTTGGTGTAGGTAGGTCGGGTCTCAGGGGCTCCTCTCTGAGGCCCCCCCTTGGTGGATGCGAGGAGTAGAATGGTGGCTGGCACCCCAAGCCTCCTCAGACCATGTGTTGCCAGCCACTTTCTTGAGTCCAACCTCCTTGTGCCTTGGGCGGATCTAATTGTTTCTGTTTTTTATGTTCTACCCGGTTTCTAAGTCTGTGCCCAAGCACTCAATATTGCCACCACAGTTAAAATCTCCTGCAAGCGGGTGGCATTCTGGTCGGGATCGAATAGGGGGATTGTGAAGTCAGATTCTTCCCCTGGCTCCACCTGAAGTGGGTGAGCTGCCGGCCCAAGGGAGAACACCCACCCTGAGGGGACCAGATCACTCACTCCGCGCTCAGCGGTTCTCAGTCCCGGGCTAAATTTCTCCTCTCCAGGGATTACGCTTTGAGTGATTCAGTCTTTACTTCTCTTCCCCTGGTCTCTCTGCTGCCTTGCCAGCGATGCCGCGCTGGGCTGTAAAGGTCCATGCTTGTCTGGATACCGGGCCACCCTGCCCGGACGCTAGTGGCTCCCCGCTGATCTGTCAGCCTCTGGCCTCACAGCCGCCCAGGCCGCGCAGCTGTCCGTGGAACTGTGCACCTAGGGACACTCGTGTTTCTGCGGGCCCAGTGCCAAGCCTCCGGGTGCCTTGTCTCCTGGCTGGGCACTCCCTCTCCTAAAGTCCCGCTCCAACTCGCACTCCCTCACTCAGGCAACCATGAGACTGCTGTTGACAAGTGGTCTGTCCGCACACCTCGGTTCTTGGAGATCAGAAAGCTGTAGCTTTTTAAATTCTTCTCAGTTTGATAATTGTGGGTGGACTGAGGTGATGGGACTCCTTACTTCTCTGCCGTCTTGCTGCCATTTGTGCCCAACGTTTTCTTTAACAGCTCTTGGCTATTCAAGTTATCAATTTATTCTTAAATGAGCTTCGGGTAGCTTTTGCCTTTCAAAAAAATATGCACAATTCAAATATTTGGATTTATTTGAATTGGGATTTATTAGCTTAAACTTCTCATAGTATTACTTAAGATCCATTTAATGTCTCTAGGATCTGTAGTGACCCTTTTATTCCTGATATTGATAATTGAATTTTATGTATTTAATTAATTTACTCTTTATCTTTTTCATTAATTTTTTCTGATTATTCTGACTACAAATTATGCATGTTATTGATATCTTCTTTGCTTTGATTTTTATTAATTCATTAATTCTTCATCCATCAAATCATTCAAAAACATTTATTCACTACTTCCTATATGTCAAACACTTAGATACTCTTGTTTTAATGTTTATGTATTTTGAGAGAGAAGACATTACTGGGGGAGGGGCAGAAACAGGGAGACAGAGAATCCCAAGCAGACTCTATGCTCAGCAGAGTTGAATGTGGGGTTCAATTCCCCGACTGTGAGATTATGACCTGAACTAAATGAAGAGTTAGATGCTTAATTGACTGAGCCACCCACGCGCCCCAGAGACACTTGATACAACACAAAAAAGTTATAATATATGGGCTAGGAGTAGAAAAATCATGTGAGGGAAAAATACAAATGTACATATCAGTTAGTACCAAAGTGTCATCTCTTTTTGCCCAACATTCAGTTTAAAGAAGAATTTAGATTTGCCCGGAATGGAAGTTAGTTGAGATCTATCATTAAACACCCCATGAAAAAAGAAGAAAGAGGAAGAAGCCAAGGGTTATCAACATCAGTTGCATAGCTTTTCCTAACAAGTTGGGAAATGACACTGAACTCCTGGAACTGCTGCTGCCTTAATGGCTATGCACATTTCATTTCCTATTAGAAGCATGGAGTTATTTAGTAAAGGTATACATTTAGTGAAGGCAATGCTAAATTCATGGGCATTGTCCACAAATAAAATCTGAAATAGTAGTCAATTTTTGTATGGGTTATTCCCTCTGTTTTTGTGAGATTATTAATTATTATAATAAATAGAAAGTAACATGTGTCCTATTCTAAAAGTAATTCATTTTTTAAAAATCACACTTCAATATATCATAATTCAAGTCCCAAACTTGGGCCGTATAATGATTCTTATACTACGGATAACCTTATTAAACAAAACTTTATAGTAATTCAAATACTATAACTAAATACTTAATATAAAATCCATATTCATAAGTACCTTGATTTTAAAAAATTTGCACAAATTGTATAATAAGAATTTACTATTATTTATCTATGTATACATAAACAAGAATCAAATTGCTAATTTGTCTTGGTTTACCAAACAAGGTGTAACTCATTGGAAAAAAATACTCTATTTCACTGCTTATTAATTTGCTTTCCTGCTGCTCAAAATTTTTGAATGCTTTGTGTGATCTTCATAAATGTCCAATTTTATCCTGATTGATAGGACTAAGGAGAACATTCCACTGCTAGGTTATTAGATCCATTACTACTTATATTCTAAGAACTAGCATTACCACTTCAAATTCCAGTGTTAGCTCTCTTGATCTCATTTTCTCTCTCTGCTGAAAACCCTATTTTGAATCTTTTCTTTTTTTTCCCCCTAATATATCACTCTTACATACATTGTCCTTTGAACGTTTGTCCATCCATTTTTAAGAAGTTATCATTCTACACACACATACCTTTTCACCTCCTATTCAGTCTGGCTCCTTTATTTTCAATTTTCAGAAATAGCTCTTTCCCTTTTGAACCACTTACATCAATATTTTGTGGGAAGTTTTTATCCTTTATATTTATAAAAATGATGAGAAGAATCAAAACAAAAAAATGTTAGTGAAGGAGAATGAGGAGAAAAAAGAAGACAAATTATTTAAACATACAATGTACATCAGCTAATTAACTATCATTTAACATTTTTATAGTAAGTTATTTGTTTCAATGTAAAATAAAGGTATTGAGGTTTAGATGATCAACGTGTTTTTTTACAAAATTACCTAATATATATACACATGATTTAAAAATCAAGTCTAACTACTAATAGCTACCATTTATGGAGCATTTCCTGTATATCAGGCCAAATATATACATTATCTCATTGAATATGACAAAGAACCTCTGACAAAAGTAACTTACAATAATCATATATTTATCTCTCTAGTGAAGCTTCAAAAATGGACAAGATTTGCTCAGTCACTCACATATTCAGTGAGTGAGACGGCTGTTGTCCAAACCAAACAGTTGGCCCCTGAAACATGTGGCCTTACTTTTCCTTCCATACTACATAGGTTTACTCTATTAAGCTATGCCATATCTATAAATATTAAAATTGGCTGTTTAATTTATTTTTCTGGGATAATTTCTATTATTCGTTAGCCATTATTTTAGGGGAAAATATAAGCAAGATGTATTGCTAAAGGTATTTGACTAGGTTGACACCAAAGTGATTATACAATGCAAATATATGTCACTATTTATCAATCTAGATGGGAAGAGATAATACAAAGGAATAAAGAACTAAAAATTCAATTTTGATTATTTTTATGTTTTTTAAAAATCATCTCTATTAAAGTGAATGTTAAGTTCTGACTTTCCTAATTAAAAATGATTTAAATGTCATTCCTCTCTAACTTACTTACCAATTATGTAAATTTCTCATGCAGGCCAATTTTTAATGTTGCTGTCTTTTTTCTGAGACTCTAAATCCACCCTTCATTTAAACATGATTTTAAATACAATATCCCAACATGTATGTCATGTTTCTTAGAAAATATTGTGCCTTTTTAAGATAAATGTAAACCAGAGACATCCTTTATCTATGATAGAATTTAAACATATTTGCATTGAAATGTATTCCTATGTGAATATATTTACTTTTATAAAGTTAGTTTCTAAGTTGACTAGCATAAATATGTTTCAATCAACCACAATTCCATTAAAGTTGCTGTGATTTCTATACACTGAAACATATTTTTCATTTCATATTCCATTTCCAAATTCAAGCTATATAGATTCTTCATCTGTAGAGCTAAGGATGGATTGAAAATCAATTCAGTTTCCCCCTTCCCCTCCAAAATCATGAGAGATTATTGAATATTGAAAAAGAAACGAGAACTGAAGGGGGAGGAGGGGAGGGTGTGATGGTCTTAGAGGGGGGCACTTGTGGGGAGAAGCACTGGGTGTTATATGGAAACCAATTTGACAATAAACTATTATAAATTAAAAAAAAGAAAATCAACTCAGTGTATGTTGGGCAAGTAAGAACAACAATTTTTACGTGAACTGACCAAGGACAACATTTCAAAACAATATATTCTTGAAGAATATTCCTCAAGATAATCCTTTTCGAAAATACATCTAAAACCACATATGTCTGGAGATTGCTATTTGGATGTAAACTATGCTAAAATGTACAAGTCCTCAGTGTGTTCAACCATAGGACAGAGAAAATCTTTGACATTTTTCTTTAAAGGGCTATTGAAAGTATTACCTGTTCTTGAAATTGGAATAGACATTTAAAAATTATTATCGTTATTATTTTATATTAGAGAGAGAGAGAGCACAAGCCAGGGAGAGGACAGAGGGAAAGAGACAGAGAATCTCAAAGCAAGCTGCAAGCCTGGTGCAAAGCCTGACTGGGGGTCAATCCCATAATCCCAGGATCACAACCTGAGCTGAAATCAAGAGCTGGACGCTCAACCGACTGAGCCACCCAGGTACCCCTAGAGTAGGCTTTTTAAATTTCATACATTTTTGTAGATTCTTTGAATAATATTAATCCAAAATAAATATATACTGAAACTGTCATATATACCAATGAACTATTTTTAACACACACGCATTGAGGTAGAATGAAAAGTGTTGGCTTGGACTAAAGCAGAAGATGGAACGATGTTATCATCTTCCTTTCAGGTGGGAAATACAACTTAAAAGCAATGATCAACAAGTATCTGAATTTCAGCACATAAAAATAACTGGGTTAAATACAGGAAGCCAAATCACCAATCAAAATTTTCCCAACAAACAAAAGTCCAAGACTAGATGGCTTCACAGGTGAATTGTACCAAACATTTAAAGATGAATTAATACATATTGTGAAACGATTTAAAAAAAATATAGGAGAAAGGAAAGCTTCTACATTCCTTCTACAAGGCCAGCATTACCCTAATACCAATACCAGAAAAAGACACTGCAAAAAAAAATAATAAAACTATAGGCCAATATGTATCTCTGATGAATACAGCACCAAAAAAATGAATACATAAAAAAATTCACCACGATCAAGTGAGATTTATTACATATTAGGAAGGTGGGGGTTCAATATTCACAAATCAATGTGATATATCACATTAACCAGAGTAAGGCTAAAAACCTTACCATAATTTTAATAGACGGAGAAAAAGCATTAACGATGTACAATATCCATTCATGATAAAAACCCTTAATAAAGTAGTTTGAAGGGAGCATACCTCAACATAACAAAGGCCAGATATGAAAAATCCAAAGTCAACAGCATTCTCAGTAGGGAAAAACTGAGAGCTTTTCTTCTAAGAGCAAGAAGAGGACAAGGACACCCATTCTCACTACTTTTATTCAACAAAATACTAAAAGTCCTAGACACAGAAAACAACAACAAAATAAAGAGCATACTATCGACAAGGAAGAACTGAAACTTACACTATTTGCAGAGGACCTAATACTATATATGAAATTCCTTAAAGCTCCAGCAAAAAAAAAAAAAAAAAAAAAAAGCCTATTAAAACTATTAAATGAATTGGGGCGCCTGGGTGTTTCAGTCAATTAAGTGGCCGACTTCAGCTCAGGGCATGATCTCACAGTTAGTGTGTTCCAGCCCTGCATCGGGCTCTGTGCTGACACCTCTGAGCCTAGAGTCTGCTTCTGATTCTGTGTCTCTCTCTCTCTGACACTCCCCCACTCACACTTGTGTGCCTATCTCTCTCAAAAATAAACAAACGTTAAAAAAATAAAAAAAATTTAAATGAATAAAGATGCATGATACAAAATTAATATACCGATATATGTTGCATTTCTATAATAACAAAGTAACAGAAAGAGGAATTTAAAAATAATCCCATTTACAATTGGATCTAAAAGAATAAAATACATAGGAATAAACTTGACGTAGGAGGTGAAATATCTCTACTCCAAAAACCATAAAAACACTTATAAAAGAAATTGAGGATGACACAAATGGAAATATATTCCATGCTTATGGACTGGAAGAATACATATTGTTAAAAATTACATGCTATCTAAAGCAATCTACATGTTCAATGTAATCTCTATCAAAATACCAGGAATTTTTTCTCATACAGCTAGAAAAAATAATCCTGGAACTTGTATGGAACCACAAAAGATCCTAAATAACCAAAGCTATCTTGAAAAAGAAAAACAGGAAATACCATAATCCCAGATTTCAAAATATACTACAAAGCTACAGTAATCAAAACAGGATGATACTGGCACAAACACAGACACATAGATCAATAGGACAGAATAGAGAGTCCATAATAACCCACACTTCCATGGACAATAAGTCTATGACAAAGAGGGTAAGAATACACAGTGGGGAAAAGACAGTGTCTTCTATAAAAGATGTTGAGAACACTGGACTGCCACATCCAATGGAATGGTTTCACCACTTTTTTACACCATACACAAAAATAAACTTAAAATGGATCAAAGACCTAAATGTGAGATAAAATTCCTAGAAGGAAACATAGGCAGTGATTTCCTTGACACTGACCATCGAAACATTTTTCTAGGCATGTCTTCTCAGGTAAGTGAAATAAACACAAAATTGAACTATACCAAATAAAAAGCCAATAAAACCATCATCAAAACAAAAAGGCAGCCCACTGAATGGGAGAAAATATTTGCAAATAATAATATCAATATCTTATAGAAATCAACACACCCACCGACCCCCCCCCCACAGAGCACAAATAATTTAATTTAAAAATCTGCAGAGGACCTGAACAGTATTTTTTTCCAAAGAAGACATGCAGATGGCCAATGACTTATGAAAAATGATCAATACCACTAATTATCAGGAAAATATAAATCAAAGCCACCTTGAGATATCATTTTACAGCTGTCAGAATGGCTAAAACAAACAAAAATACAGGAAACAAAGTATTGGTGAGGATGTGGAGAAAAAGGAATCCTTGTGCACTATTGGTAGAAATGCAAATTGGTGCAGCCACTCTGGAGAAAACAGGGAAGGTTTCTTAAAAAATTAAATTTTGAATTACCATCTAATCCAGTTCCACTACTGGGTATTTACTTCAAGAAGTTGAAAACACGACTTAGAAAAGATATATGCATCTCTATGTTTACTATAGCATTATTTATAGTAAGCAAGATATGGAAGCAACCCAAGAGTTTTTCCATAGGCTAATGGATAAAAAGATGTCAAACACACACACACACACTCAGGAATACTATTCAGCCATAGAAAAGTATGAAATCTTGTCATTTGCAACAACATAGATGGACCTAGAGGGTAAATGCTGCATGAACTAAGTCAATCAGATAAAGAGAAATACAGTTATGATTTCACTCATATGTGGAACTTGAGAAACAAAAACAAAGGAACAAAGGAAAAGAGAAATGGCAACAACAAAAACACAGAGTCCAAAAAACAGAGAAGAAACTGGTATTTATTTGCCAGAGGGGTGGTGGGCATAGGGATGGGTAAAATAGATAAAGAGAATTCAGAGTCCACTTACCTTGATGACCACTGAGAAATATATAGAATTGTTGAGTCAGTATAATGTGCACCAGAAACAAATATAACATTCTATATTAATCATGATTTAATAATTTTTAAATGACTGCATTATTAATTATGAGGGTTGAGGGATTATAAAATACAGATCAGAAAATAGTTATATTCACATCTTTCATTTTTATTTCTACAAAATCTTCAAATCTATGTTAGCATTTAAATCAAAAAGCTTCAAGAAGCCCATGAGAGGAGCACCTGGGTGGCTCAGTTGGTTAGACATCCGGCTTCGGCTCAGGTCATGATCTCACTTTCGTGGGTTCGAGCCCCACGTCAGGCTCTGTGCTGACAGCTAGCTCAGAGCCTGGAGCCTGTCTTCGGATTCTGTGTCTCCCTCTTTCCTTGGTCCTCCCCTGCTCACGCTGTCTCTCTCTCTCTCTCTCTCCCAAAAAATAAATAAAACATTAGAAAAAAAGAAGCCCATGAGATGAAATACTTTAATAATGGAGATGACTACCAATTTCTTGAACCAATTAGCTTGACTATATGCTATTTGGTTCCTCAAACAATCTTAGTTATTGCTCCTAGTGTTCCAAGATGGTCTCCCATTGAACTAATTGGCCATCAATTAATCATATTCACTGTGTTTCCATTGAATCCATTCGATTATGCTGGACAACAATGAATACTTAACACACATCTGAATTATGAACTTGTACTATGGAATCTAAGGTTTAACCTAAACTGCCCCAAACTGAATAGGGATAAGAAAATAACGAACAAAATCCCCTTATCTTTGAAGGTCTGAATTAACACTGGTGCTAGAAGTCATACCAAGGACAACAGAGCTAAAAGGAATTCTTAGGGTCTGGTATCTGCAGAAATAGAAGCTAAGTCAGGAATCTCAATGGAAGAGCCCAGAGTCCTGAACTATGGAGCCTTGATATATTTTGCTCAAAAGATTATCATCTTGTAACTAGAAAATTATGTCCTGCATTTGTTTGAAAGTAGCCCTGAGTTTAATCCCTTCACACTTAAAGATTCTATTTCATTTGCCAAGAGTGACTTTCAAGACTCTTGAATCAATTATTTCCCTCAGTGAGGGTTTGATGCCATGCATTTTAGTCATCATGAAACCACAACTAAAAATCACTAAAATGTAGTATCTTGTAAGATTTCTGTTAAAATAATCAACGACTAGAAAAACAATTAACAATCTGTCAAATATAGGAAAATACTTTGCTTCGTGTTCAAAGTTCGTGGCTTTGTTTTATACCCACTTCCTACCATTATATACAAAAGTGTGGCTAGTAAACGGTTTTGTTACATATTAATTTTCTAAAAGAGTGCTTTCAACTTAATATATCATGGTCAGATTTACTATTGTACTATTTACTATGAAATGAACAGAAGACAACTTCAAATGCTGGTTACAGATGGGGATTTTCTGTTAAGGTTTTGAAACACTTATAAAAATATTTTCTCTAAAAAAGATGAAAACATCCTGAATAATTACACTTATCTAAATATCATGATTATATATTTATAGAAATCTGAAAGTTTTAAACATGTGAGCACTGTAAAACATACAGGATGCCTAAACACATTTACACACACACATAGACACATATGGGGGGGAGAATATGAGTTTTTTCATTTTAATTATTAAAGATATTTAGTAGTTAATCTACTTAAAAGGTAACCAGCGAACAAATTAAATAAATAACACAGGAAAAATGTGTTTGTGAAGCTTGCATGTGTCACTAACATCATGTCAGTCTACATATTAACTGAATGAAACACTTGCTCTTTTTTGATGCCAGTGCTTCTTTTTTGTCTGCTCGTGTACTTAAAAGAGTCATTTTTGTAGATATTTTGAAAAGGAGCTTTGGTGTCTAGCTCATTAATAGTTTTATTAATTCAGCTAGGCATCAGGTGCAATTCATCAACAGCACAACTCTTTGTATTCTATTTTTGCTAAATGCTGCTTCTCTGGAATTTAAATTATGAAGAAAAAGTGGCTGACTAATCTGTATTGCTCAATTTATTCATGGTCGATGGAAAGCTATCCATCCGTGTAAACTCTGCTGTGAGTTCAAATCAAATTGGCCACCTGGGAGTAAACAAAATTGCTCTTCTTCCCTAGCACTTGGAAAAAGATAAAAATGACACATTTTCAAAAATCTCAAAACACTAATCTATTTCACTGAAATAAAATGAGAGATCTTAAGACATCAGACATTTCCACCCTATCAGATGCTTTGTTCATGCACTACCTGTTTCCAAGGTAGTTTCTGTGTAGTTTTCTTTGGCAGCGTACAATGTGGACTTCTTTTACAGCTTGCAGGTATAAAACAGTCAGATACGCTTACTCCTCCTCAAATATGCATAAAATTTACAAGACTATTGCATCCCTACCCCCTCAGGGAGACCCTGCAGATGGCACACCTCCTCACTACTCCCCTCTGGAGACCTCAGAGCCAGCACAACTCCTCCTACTGGCTCTGGGAGAAGGCAAGCCTGGCACAGAGCCTCCCTACTCCCCTTGGGGAGACCTTGCTGCCGGTACACCTCCCCCTACTCCCATCTGGGAGACCACGAGGCCTGCACACCGCCACCCTACTCTCCTCAAGAGATCCTTTGGCTGGCACACCACCCCCCTACTCCGCTGGAGACCTCCAGGCCAGCGCACCGCCCCTTTACTCCCTCCAGTGGACCACACCGCCAACACACCGCCCCCAACTTTCCTTGGGGAGACTGCGCTGGAGGCGCACAGCCCCCTTCTCCCCTGGGGCGGGGGGGGGGGGGGAGACCACGCAGGCTGCACACCTCCCCTACTGACCTTGGGGAGACTGAGCGGAGTGCACAACTCCCTCATACTCTCCTATTGAGACCTAGAAGCCGGCACACCGCCCCCCTAGTCCCTTCGGGAATTGAGCTGCCTGAAAACCTACCCCCCCCCCCCAACGCCCCTGGGGATACTGCATGCCCAGCACACCGCCCAGCTACTTCCCTCAGGGAGACTACAGGCCGGCACACCGCCCCTTTACTCCTTCCAGTAGACTGAGCAGCCAGCACACCGCCCCCCTACTCGCCTCCTGGAGACCTTGCAGGCGGCACCCCTTCCCTATTGCCCATGGGGAGACCGTGCCGACTGCACAACTCCCCCCTGCTCTCCTATTGGGACCTCAAGCCGGCACACCGCCCCCCTAGTCCCTCAGGGAGATCGCACTGCCCGCAAACCTCCCCCCCTCCCTTGGGGATACTGCATGCCTGGCTCACCGCCCCCCTACTGCCCTCAGGGAGACCGCGCTGACACAACTCCCCTACTCCCCTTGAAGAGACCTGGAGGCTGGCACACCGCCACCCTACTCCCTTCAGTGAGACACCCTGGCCGGCACACCGCCCCCCTAGTCCACTTGGGGAGACCACGGTGTTGGCACACCACCCCACTGCTCCTTCACGGAGAAGGCGCGGCAGGCGCAATGCCCCCAACTCCCCTCGGGGAGACCGCGCAGGGGCACACCGCCTTTTACTCCCTCGGGTAGACTGCGCGCCAGGCCCACCGCCCCCTATTTTCTTGGGGAGAGCGTGCCACTGACACACCTCTCCCTACTCTTCTCAGGGTGACCGCGCCCCGGGAACACAGCCACCCTACTCTCCTCGGGAGATCGCGCGGCCTGCACTCCTCCCCCTACTCCCCTCTAGAGACACCTCCCAAGGCACACCGCCCCCCAACTCCCTCTGGGAGACTGCGCGCCTGGCGCGCCACCCCCTCACTCCCCTTGGGGAGACAGCCTGGCCGCACACCGCGCCCCCTACTCCACTTGGGAGAGACCATGGTACCGGCACCCTACCCCACTACTCCTTTGGGGAGACCACGCGGGCAGCACACAGACCCCTACTCTTCTAGGGGAGACAGCAAGCAAGGCACACCGCCCCCGTAGGTACTCCCTCTGGGAGACTGCGCAGCAGGCACACAGCCCCCCTACACTCCTCTGGAGACTTCACAGCCTGCACACCGCCCCCCCTACTCCCCTTTGCGAGACCACGCTGCCAGCATACTTCCCCACTACTCCCTAATGGAGACCTTGCAGCCAGCGCACCGCCTCCTTACTCAGCTCTGGGAGACAGCACACCTCCCCACTACTCCTTAGAGGAGACCTTGCACCCAGAGCACCGCCCCCTTACTCAGCTCTGGGAGACAGAGCGGCCTGGGCACCGCCTCCTACTTCCCTCAGGGAGACCACACAGCCAGCACAGCGCCCCCTACTATTCTCGGGGAGACCGCACCGCGGCCACACAGCGCCCAGACTCCCCTTGGGAGACTGCTTGCCTGGAACACTGCCCCATTACTCCTTCAGGGAGACAGTGTGGCTGGCACACCGCCCCCCTACTCCCTTTGGGAGACTGTGAAGCCGGCACACCATCCCCCTCCTCCCTCGGGGAAACCTTGCGCCCAGGACACCGCCCCCCTACTCCCTCTGGGAGACTGCGCAACCTGCACACAGCCGCCCTACTCAGGGCTCTATCTCACAAACTCTGAAATCAAAATAACCTGAAATCAAGAGCAGATCCTTAACCGACTGAGCCAGCCAGGTACCCCAAAGCATCCTTCTTTTTAAAAAGAGTAGAATATTACTGAGAACGCTGGTACCTCCCATCCCGACCCACTCCAGAGGCAACCTCTAGTCTCCATTAAGTATTTCTCTTGCAAATCTCTGTTCTTTGTATGGTATTACACAGAAGCTCTTAGGAAAGACAAGGTGGTGGGTGAGGAGAGGGGAGGGTGCACTTCTATTCTTATCTCCCAACCCTATGTATATTTCTACAAGTTGCTTTTTACATCCATCACAATGCTTCAGCGATTTGCCCTTTGAGCACCCAAAGGTTCCACTTATTTAATAGCTACTTAGTGTCTGTACTAGAAGTGGGGAACCTGAAGCTCAAAGATTGATCCCAGTCCCTTCTTGCCAAGCCTACTCTCAACAGTTCTGACACAAGATTCAGGGGAATCTTTTCCGTAGGTAAATAAATATGAGCATGTCCCCTCTGCTTGAGATATTTCATCGGATTCCTATGTTCTAACTTCAGGATATCATCTGACCCTTTACTCTGTCTCCAGAGAGCACCAGGATCTTTTCTGCCACAGGGCCTTTGCATGTGTTTTTTACACTCTCTGGAACATTTCCTGCTCTTCCCCTTCCACACTCACACTCACTTTGCGGACTCTTTTTCATGTCTGAGATCTCAGTGAAAGCATTTCTTCCTCAGGAAAGCCACCTTGATCCCCTTGACCATGCCAGAGGCCTCTCAGAATCTCAGTGTCTTGTACCTTCTCCTTCAGAGAACTGCTCACAGATGCGACTTATACTTTCTGTGTAATACTTGAAAAATATCTGACTTACCTACTGACTCTCCAAGGCCAAGGGCTGGTGGCTTTTTGCTGGATCTCCAGCATTTCAGACACAGTAGCTGCTCAGGATTACTGGAATGAATGAAGGAGTCACTCAGCTCCTCTCCCCTCACCACACAGCCTTTTGGCCATACTCTCCTCGGGGCCTTCCCCTTTCATCACCAAGGGTCCCAAGGGGAGGCTCAGCGGGCACATGTCATTCTGATCACAGGAGGCAGAGGGTGGTCTGAAACTCACCTGGGCTTCAGATTCGCCATTCCTGATCTTCAGCCCCATGTCAACAAACGGGACATGTCACGTTTGTTCACTGGGACTCAGTTTCCTCATCTGCAAAATGGCAGCAACCACTCCCGTGCAGAATTGTATGGAGCCTGAGCACAGGGCCTCGCCCAGCACCCTGAATATCCTGTTGGCTCAGTCCTAGAGGAAGCCCTCTGAAACTGCTTTCTCCTAATCACCTCTCTGTGGTTGGAAGCAGGTTTCACACTTAACACAATGTTGACCTTCCCCACACTTTCAGATCCTTTTAGATCCTTTGCCCTGAATCCAGCAAGGGGAACCCATCTTCTATCTGATGAACCCAAGACTGTCACCACCAGATGCAGGCCTAAGGGCAGGCAGGGGATAGGAGAGGCCCCAGGGACCCCCTGTGAGTCTCTCAGACCCGGAGAATCCAGCTAATAGGGGCAAGCTGGGATTACCCTTAACCCACAGGAGCATCCTCCCTTCACAGAAACAACACTGCTTTTCCTTGATGGCACCTCCAAAGCTCCCCATGGGGCCAAGAGATCTTGCTAGATCCCTGGAAGAAGAGATGATCAGGAAAGGAGAAAGAGGGGCACTGACTGATCTGCAGACTTGGGTCAGTAAGAGAGGCTGAGGGGGACTAAGGCTGGGAGGGACATCCCACAGACCTCACAGGAACTCCTGAACGTCCCAGAATGTCCCCTGTCCCTTCTTTTTCTCTCTCACCTATGGCTGTGGGCCTTTGCCTTAAAGCAGCCTCATACCAGGGCTTCAGCTCTCATCCCACGTTCCTTAGTGCCAGGTCCCGGGCCAGGTCCTGGACGTGCTCTGGGGAGCACGACTGATGTGGCCATGCTCTCACAGACCTCACAGGGAGGTGGCTTGTTCCTGCAGCAGCAGGCAAGGAAAACTGGGGGGCGGGGAGGGACTGGTGGCCTGCCTTGCCCGTCTGGGTTATCTGGGACCTCAGGAAAATGGGATGGTAAGTATATCAAAGGAACCAAGGAGACCGAGGTCTCCCCCAGCCCAGCCAGCAGCCAGCCTGCCTTGAGGGGTTCTAGGCAGCCCCAGCCCAACTCCCCTCTCACCTACTCCAGCTACTCACCCGCGATTAGTGAACACCCAGGAGGCCTGTTTTCTTTCCCCAGTGTGTCCCTGGGATCAGCACAGAGCTTGTTACAGTAAACGCTTAGAAGGAAGAATGAAGGTTGGGAGGACATGGCTGTCAGGAAGAAGGAGAAACAAGAATGGAGAAAGCAGAGAGCTGAATGACTGATTGTTTGATTGATCCACTATTTACTGGCTAGAGGCCAGGAGGAGTTCCAGAAGACCCAGGATGACGTAGGTGAAGGGCAGACTCTGGTGCCTGGGCACTTGGCCTTCACTTCAAACAAGGTCTCCCCCCTTGCTGGTGGCTTGTGGGGGCGGGGCCAACATCAGGGCAGGTGAGGACGGCTCTTAGGGCTACACTGTCCTTACATGCCCTCTCAGATCCAGGCCTCCCAGGCACTGGAGCCCTTGAACCGTAGCATGGACTCTTCTACCTGAGATTTATTCACAGTCCACTGCTCAAGGTGAGTCTCCTACATTGGAGAACACACTCACACAAATGTGTACATATACATATATGCACACACATGCACAAATACATATACATGCACGCATACACAGCAACACATATATACGTGCATGCTCAAACACACATATACATACAAAAACGTACACATGAACACACACAAAACTCTGAGAAAGAAAGGAGGTCAGCAGTAAGAGGATGGATGGAGGGAGATAAGGAAGGACAGAGGGAGAGAGGGAAGGAGGGAGGGGACAGAGGGAGGGAGGGATGAAGGAAGGAGAGGGAGGGAGGGAGGGATGAAGGAATGAAGGAAGGAAAGAGGGAGGGGAGGGAGGAAAGGAAGGAGGGGAGGACAGAAGAGACAAAGGAAAAGAGAAAGCAAAAACTTTAAATGACTGTATAGTGAGTGTTGATGCCATGCCAGGCATGCACTGTGTTGTCCCTGCTTTATGTCATTCACTCTTCTCATCATCCTTTTGAAGTGGGAATACTTTTATTTCCTCATTTCAGAGTAGGAAGCAGAAGCTTAGGGAACTTGGACTAGGAGGCCCAGATCTCACAGCCAAGATGGTTTGCACCAGAGCCGAGGTGGGAACTGGTGCCTCCGAGAGTGTATTCATCATTGCAGAGCCTCCTAAACATTCAGACTCTCTGCTAGGCCTCAGGAATATAGAAGTGGGGAACAGTCCTGGCACCTACCCTCATGGGGCCCCACTTTGGGGAGGGGAACAAGTCACTATGCAAATACACACAAATGCAAATATCAAATACCCATGAGGTTGCAAATGTGATGAGTGCCATAAAACGAAAGCACCATGCACTAGGGGCCTTCACTTAAACTTGGGGGTGAAAAAGGGCTTCCCTGTGGGAGTAACTGGACCTCAGCCTAGTCTCCCTAGATCTGGTTAAACACCTCATCATCACCTGCCTGGGATGGAACTCCTGTAAACTCAACCCGGGAAGATGATTTCAATGACAGTTTTGGAGGCGATCTACCTTATCCTCCAAAAGGTGTAGGAATCCAACTACTGGAGCCTTGCTCTGAGAAAAGCCCGTTCTGGGGGTCCTCACACCTGAAGCTCCCCACCGAGAGCTTCGAGGAGATATGGCCAGCAAAGGCAGGGCCGCTCCAGTATACCGGGGCTCCGTAGGCTGTGCAGGACTGGTTTGTCAACAGCGACACATGTGGACAGGGCCGAAACGAAACTGCACGGAGCAGGGCAGAATTTCTGGTTCTCTCACCTGACATCAGCAAACAGAGTGGGCTCCCTCCTGACTAAACAAGACCCCAGTTCGTCCTTGCAAATTGGGGGATTCATGCGACAAATATAAGGTGAGACTCAGGGATTGATGGGAAAAAATAAAGGAGCAGTGACTCTGTCACAATCGTCCCTCAAGCTGTTCAAATGGCCCCTGTGGGCTTCAAATGAGTTTCCAGAATGTTCTCTGGGGCTTCCCAAACGCAATTTGCATCATTCTTTACCTTCCAGAGGTGGAGCATCCACACATCGCTAACCTGTTTCCCAGGAGGGCTGCTCACAAAACTTCTCACCAGTATACTGGGAACAAAGTAGGTTTTGATGAGACAAATCTGATTCTGAACCCCAGACCCAGTACCTACTAGGTGATAACCATAGCACTTTCCTCAGTACCTACCGGAATCCGTCTTCTTAAAAACAGTGTCTTCTTCATAGTCTGTGAAAGGTGGTTTAGTTTCCTACAGCTGACGTAACAAATAACCATAAATGGGAGGCTTGAAACAACAGAAATTTATAGTCTCACAGTTCTGAAGGCCAGGAGTCCAAAATCAAGATGTTGGGAGGGCCATTCACCCTCTTATAGCTCGAGAGAGAGGGCTTTCCTTGCCTCTTCCAGTTTCTGGGGGCCGCTGTCATTCCTTTGCACCTGTAAGCTCAGAACTGCGTTGCGGGAGAATCCAGACAGCATGTGCAGACAAGGCATGTCAAGCATACTCAGTTAGCTTTATTGGCATCTGAATTGGGGTCTACTGGGCCCAGTGCTGAAGTCCTTTGTTTCATTCACCAGTCAATGGTAATTTTATCAATATAAATATGGTCACACCACTCCCCTGCTTACAGTCCTCTGTGGCTCCCCAGTGCCCTTAAGAGAAAGCACCTCTTTAGAACAGTCTGTAAACCCTCATTACCTAGCCTAGCCTAATCTCCTACTCCTCCACTTACCTCTGTTCCTTCCATACTGAACCAAGTCATCAGTCCGTGAAAAATCCACATGCATTCACACTTTCAAATCATGCCCCATTTTTTATCTGTCTCTAATACTCCACCCAACCCTCTTCCTCACCAGAGGAGGCTTTTTTCTCATTGTTCAGCACTCACCATGTATCCTGTCCTCTGTGAGAACTTCCCAGAGGCCCAGGACAGTTAGAGCCTCCCACCTAGGAGTCCCTACAAGCTCTGTATCCGACACTAATATGCTCTACCCAAATTCCATTGTCATTTCCATGGTCTCTGTGTCCCCTGCCAGGGGCTGTGACCTCCTTGAGGATAGGAACCAGGTTTGATTCACTCTGATCCCCAGGTTCAGCCCAGCAGGCCACAGACCACAATAAAACACTTGAAATGGACATCAGATCAGAACAGGTTCTGAGGCTTTCAGATCCCCCAGGTGTGGACCAAGGAACCACCAAGTTCTCTCTGATGTCTGTGACACCACTTGGAACAGGAAGAGAACCAAATCTGAATGACTTGGGATACCCGTGTTCTCCCTCCTACATGTTCCAAACCTCTGAATCTGCCAAAGTCTCCATTTCTTCATGTGTCAAAGTAACAGGTGCTGCTAGACATGTTTAGAAATGTCATGTGTTTTAACCCTCACAATGACCCAGGCACATGAGCACCTAATCTCCATATTACACAGGAGGAAACTGAGATCCAGACAGGTGAAGTGACTTGCCCACTTTACCATAGCTAGTAAGCAGCATTCAGACCCATGGTCCTGAACCCAGAGACATTACTTATTCAGTGCTTCCTCCAAAAGAAACTCTTTATTGAGCACCTACTATATACCAGGCACACATCAAGATGCTTGGGCCACAGCAGTGCCCAACATGAGCAAACATATCCACACTCACGACACAGATTTTTCCTCTGCCATGCCACCACTCTAAAACTGGTCGCACCAATGAGAGAGACGACAGGACTGATGGCAGCCCAGCCAGCCTGAGGACGTACACCAGTTTTAGAAGGAAGGCATCAAGACTCACTGGCCAAGGCCAAGCCATACCCAGAGCAAGAGCCTGAAGAGGGCCACGCCCTGCCTGCTGGGAAGGGCGGGGTGAAGCAGTTCAGCACCCATGATCACGCTAGGCCAGGACAGAGATGGAGAGACAACCTCAAAAGGGCAGGTCACAAATCTGTCCTCTGGCCACCTGGTGCCCCCTCCCCATCCTGTCCTCAGCCCAGAAGCAATGGCTCAAGTTTATGACATGCCATGTGCAGGTTGCAGACCTACTATCATTAATAATGGGTTGTTGTTTTTATTTCCCATTTATAGGGGTGCCCGTGTTACTACCTGTGCCCACTGTGGCCATTGAACTGCTCCAGGGTCTGAGATTTACATATTGGCCATGTGAGCGGCAACAAGCTTAGGGGAGGAAGAAAAAGGGACGTTTACAGTCTAATTAGAGCTGGTGATTGCTACACAGGGCTGGCAGAGAGCACCTCATCAAGCCCCCAAAACCCTGAGGGCCCCCAGCCATGACGAACTCCCAGGTGGAAAGCAGAGTGGATCCTGGGTCCCAGGCATTGAAAGGAAGGCCCTCAATTAAGGAAAGGGGCTCCAAACAAGTGGGCTGGCTTTCCTTCCTGGAGGGGCCCGGGAGGGCTAAGCAGAAGGTGGGAGGAAGCAGGATGGGAGGGCCTTGACTCCTCTCCACTACTGTGTCCAATTAATGCAGTAATTAAGTCTGTTACCTGCACTAAGGCTGCTGACATGTAGTTGATAACCTGCTGCCCCCTCCACCACTCTCATCCCAAGATGTCCAAACATGTTATAAATAATCAAATGCTATCATTTAGTGATTTGTGTAATCAAAGAACTTTACAGCCATCTTTTTTTATTCTTTGACTGCACACAACTCAGCACCAGACATTCAGTGAGGAAACTGAGGCACAGAGAGAGGCCGGGGAGTTGGCGTAGGCCATGTGACACCACCATGGCTCTTAGTGCCCACCCTTGTCCCTCCTCCCCTATGGACCAGCCTTCAGCCTGACCCCTCTCCCAGGCACAAGGATGTGCGTGGTCCCTGCTGAAGCCATCTGTATTCCCACTGGGGCAGGAGGAGGGACCCCATAGAACAACCAGATTCCTCTTATCCTGGCCTCTGCCTTGACCCCCTTTTGCAACTTGAAGCCTCCGCATTGAACGAAGTCACAAAGTGTGCCCCCTTTGCATATGGTTTATCAGAGGGGCAGGTTTTGATCATTACAAACCAAGTCCAAGTTTCCACCAACCATCCAAAGCCATCTGTGGCCACTTGGATGCTGCCTCCTGAAAGCTATCATCTATTTCCTGTGACTCTCAGGTGTGAGAGGCAAAATTCACACACGTGCCGGACCTTACATCTAAAGAAAAGGTTCATTACCATATGCTGATGGGGCTATAAGATCAAACCAGGATGCAGTAGGCCAAGGGCTGTGGGAAGCTGACAGCATAAGCCTGGTCAGGATCTTTCCTTACAGTTTCCTAATACTGTGAACAATGCTATGTAGTATATATGATTATCCTCATTATACGGATGTGGAAACTGAGGCTCCTGATTTACCGAAAGCCTCACCGATCATCGAAGCCCTTATCATGCTGAGACTAAGTTTCTTTTTCTTCTCAAAGCCCTCCAGACCCACCATCCAGTCAACTTGACTAGTGGTCAGAGCAGCCAATCTGACTAATTCAAAGCCCCAAACTCACTGCTGCTCCAGAGTTTTGGAGGATCAAGACCACATCCAAAGTACAGAACAAAAAGGGTAACTGGCATGTATCCACCTCACTCATCCCAATCAGCGTTTGTGGAGGTGAAGGAGAATTCTCATTATAATTGCCAACACAAATACAATGAACGAGATCGCGTCAGCTTTCTTCATCGCCTTGGAGATATTTAGCTGGATCTGCACATAAGTGAAATTATAGCACCTCTTAGCCAATCATCTTGTCTATAAAGATGAAGCAACTGTGTCTTGTCTGTGATCTGTGCCTCATTTTCATTCATCACATTTTTCTTGGGCACTAGGGATGCGCCAAGCCCTGTGCTGGAGGTCAGGATGACATGCATGACTGTGACAGTCCCCATCCTTGGAAAGTTCCCAGTCCGGAGAAGCCACAGGGTGCAGCTCCCAGGAAGAGTGCACTGTGCCCTACTGGAGAAAGGCAGGGAAATCACCAAGTCCAGGGCAGACCAGTCATGATTACAGGGACAATGAAGCTAGCTACCAACTCTGAGGCCACCAGGCAGAATAAAGGTGACAGCAAGGGTTTAAATGTGTTTCTCCCTCCTCGGGGCCTGGAACGACCACCAGTAATCTTCCTACAAGAAATAACTAGCAGTCCTCATGGGTGGAAGGATAATTGTGATACTGGGTGCCTGCTATTTTTGCCTCACACCTCTGCTTAGGCTCTCCTATTTATCCCCATGATCTCTCTGGGTTGGAGAGGATCCTGTTCCCGCTAAGGGGACACATTATTGGATGCCCCAGCAAGCCAGAGGGCACTCTTCATTTAGGGGAAAGTCCAATAGCATCCTATCCAGGGTCTTGGTAACTGGGGCACCAGTCATTCTGAGACTAGACTGCCTGTTAGGCAGTGGAGCAGTGGACAAAGGTACCTAGCTCCTTCAAGTAGGGAAAGCGCTGGACAAAGGTACCTAGCTCCTTCAAGTAGGGAAAGCGCTGACCGCCATGCCTTTGTTAATCAGACGCCAGCCTGCCACAGGCTGTTGGCCATCATGGTTCCGCTGCAGTGTTCACTGAGAGGGTTAGAATTCAACATGCCATCTGATGGCAGGAATGCACTGGGATAGACAGAAGAGCAGAGTAACTGAGGACTGCCATCCCTGCTTGCTGTTACCCAGGCCTTGAGAGAGACGATAAGTCCCAAGATAAACAATCTCTTTGACAATAATTATGAGTGTCATTAACGGGTCGGACCCTGTGCTGGGCCTTCAGAAGCAGATGAGCAAACACACTGATTCTCCCTAATGGGCTGACATCTGGTAAGAGGAGAATGCAGCCATGGTTAGTAGCTCATCTCAGGAAAGGGCATGAAAAATACAGTGAATCAGGAACTGTGGAGGCACAAGAGGGCTGCAAATTCTATCCAAGAAATCTAAAGGCTTCGAGAGGATGTGACGTTTGAGATGGGCTTCAGTGAAACAAGGAGACCATCAAATAAACAAGAAGAGAACCTTGAGAGACGCTGTATCAGGTAATGCTGACCCTCATGGGTTATGCAGTCAGGCTCTGTGGAATTATAGATAAGGCCTGCTCTACCTTGGCGATTGCTCTAATCTCTCCATTCCTCACTTTCACCATCTGCACAATACCATTATCCTGATGACTAAATTAGAAAATCTAAGGCTGAGCACTTGACACAGTGTCTAGGAACAGGTGTCCAAGAAATATCATTATCATATGCAGATGGGAAGGTGTGAAAGACATGAGTAAATGGGTGTGGCTTGAGGCTTTGGTTACAAAATGAAGGGTAGGAACTGTCCGGTTTGATATGTTGACATTTGTCCCAAAGTCAATGGTAAAAATGAAGTCATTTCCGACCTGGATTATGCCACGCTGGATTAGATCCGAGACCCTGCATGGATGCAGGGACACCAGAGATGAGCCATTGACCTTGAGGTTAATAAAGGAAGATGGAGAGAAAACGAGGGATTCTGAAGATATTAGGTGGTCAGTTTTATGTGTTAACTTGGAGCTATAATCCCAATTATTTAAATACAGGAATCTAGAAGTTGCCATGAAGGTATTTTCCTCATGTGATTAAAGTCTAATCAGTTGACTTTAAGTATGGGAGATTATCCATATAATTTGGGTGGGTCTCATTCAATCGGGCGAAGAGCCTGAAGAGCATGGCTAAGACTTCCCTGAAGAAGAAATTCTGCCCGTGGACAGCAGATGTAGCCCATGCCCAAATTCCAGCCTGCCCTACCCGTTTCACACTTGCCAGGCCAGCCCTAATCGTCACAAAGACTAAAACACGCATCCTTGGCTCTGACTGCACACCTTCGTAGGGGCCAGCGTTCAGAGCCATGCCTTGAGAAGACAGGAACTATTACTGACAGAAGGAAATTTTGTGAAACCATCTACCGAAGGACCAAATTCAAGCAACGATATGTTTGATAACTTTTGATGGCAAGCAAAAGTTATTTTCTTTTAAGGGGTTACAGATGCAGGCAAAAAGATTAGTATGGAACTAAAGAGGACAGATCTTTCATAAAAAATATCATTCACAACCACCAGTTTTTTCTCATGTATTTATGAGCCTGTTTCTGTTTTGTTTTGTTTTTAGATTCCACGTTTAAGTGAAATCAGTGTAAGTACTTTATCAGATATGATTTGCAAAATATTTTCTCTCATTCAGTAGAAATGCTTCTTCATTTTGTTGATGGTTTCCTTTGAAAAATCTTTTAGTTCAATGTGATTCATTTATTTGTTTTTGTTACTCTTGCTTTTGGTGTCAGATTAAAAATGAATCAGCAAGAACTATGTCAAGGAGTTTACCACCTATGTTTTCTCTTAGGACTTTCAGGTTTCACATTCAAGTCTTTAATCCATCTTCGGTTAATTTTTGTATATGGTGTAAGATAGTAGTAGAGTGTTAATCTTTTGCATGTGGCTGTCCAGTTTTCTCAACATTTTTTATTGAAGAGATTGATATTTCCCCACTGTATATTCCTGGCTTTTATTGTAAATTGTTTGACCATATTTGTATGGGTTTATTTCTATACTGTTCCACTAATCTATGTGACTTTTTAAAAGTGTTTTTTTTTTTTTTTTTTTTTTTTTTTTGCGATGGGGGGTGGGTAGAGTGTATGTCCCTGGAGGCTGATTAATACTCTTTTGTATGAGAATTTCTTTTGGAGCACTTTGTCCTTGAGGGCACTGCCTGCTGAAATGCCCATTTGACCACAAGTAAAACAATTTCCTTTAGGCCCTTGAGTGGTTCCCTTACCAGTTTCATGTGTGTACTTTGACCAACTTGAGGATGAGTCTCCCCTTCAGTGCAGCAGCTATTGCCACTCCCTGTATAAAAGCTGGCGTTATATCAGCACATTGTTTTGTATAATCAGATATTGGCCCCAGCTTTTCTAATGGATCCTAATAGAGATTAACAAGTACTGTTGGCATTTTCAAAAGCTAATTGTTTAATCAAGGTATCAGCCGCTTCTACATTAGCAATAACACGTTTTACTGCCATCATGAGGCATGAAACAAAGTCCTCATAGCTTTCATCTGGTCTTTAACTTTGCCTAAAGTAGAAGTTTTTTCCTGTGGTCGTTAGCAACAAAGTCCAGGCATTAACCGCACAAGATGTAACTTGTAAAAGGACGTCCTTTTTTAAATGCATTTGTGCCTGCACAGTATCAAATTTACCTTTGCCCAAAAGCATATCTAAGGTAATATGGCCATGTCCAGTTTCTTTTATTATGAGAGGCCTGTTTTTTAGCCAGGTCCTCAAATTCTGCCTTCCATCGCAGAAAATTTCCTCCTGACAAACAGACTTTGGCACCCTGCATCCAGTCAGAAAGTGTCATCCATCTAAGTAGACAAATTGTCCAGGCGAGTCTTTGTGTAAGGGGCCAAAGGGCCATACCTCTGACAAACCATCTTTAGCTCTTCTAGGAGCTTATAAGGGAGAAGTGACCAGTGTTATCATCAAACTCCTCATCATATAGACCAGGGAAGCAATGGAGACAGGTGGTATTGTAAGAACACGAGTCTGAACCTAACAGACGCCATGACAGGCTTTGTTTCCCCCTCTAAGCTAAAAGGTCTAAGGTCAGTCTCTTCGGAACCATTTGGCCATTTGGCCATTTGGCAGTCATACATTGCCCGGGGGTATCCAATCAGGAAAGCCCAGCTACCTCACCCCACATTCCTAAGGGTGAGGCCTGCAGATGGGAACTTTAGATAAGCCCCTGTTACCGAGTGTTAAAGTTAACCCCATAGTCACCAGACAAGACCCTGAACTGGCTCTGTAATTGGTTAATTTCAAAGATACCCTAAATGTTGTAATTGGGTCCCGCCAAAAGTAACAAACGCTCTGAACAGTGTGTATGGTTAGAGCGGCTGCCAATACTGTTGTACCATTATGATTGGGTCTCTGTACCTATGTCACAATCTCCTGTAACTCCCCCTTCCCAAACTCATAAAAGTCCTACCCCGCCTTTGTTCGGGGCTCGCTCTCAGCTTGGATCCACCCCGCCTGTAAAGTCTGTGAGCCCGAGTTTAGGCCCCAGCGAGCCTAAATTCATAATAAAGCCCTTTGCTTTTGCATGTGTGCTTCGGCCTCCCTGGCGGTCTCTGGTTTCTGGGGGCGATAAAGAAATCTTGGGTACAACAGTATCTTCTTGTTCAGCTTCCCTTACAGTGGCTTTAAGACCTGCAGTTCGCTTAGTCAGTTGGGGAGGAAGATAAGCAGGCAGTTTTTTAGGTAATCTGCTTTCAGGTGACTGTTTTTTGCTCTTAGATTCAAGATTTAAGTCTTTGTTAAATTGGGCTGCACACACTCCCACTGGATCCCCATCTACATCACGGTAATGGGCAGCTGCTTCTTCCAAATCCTTGTCATCACCTGGGGACAACTGATCGTCACTATATTCGGGGGGGGGGGGCAGTAGCCAACATCACCTGTGACCGGGCTGGGGACAATAAAGTGTGCGTTCTCCAGGAGGCAGATCCTCTGTTAGGCATTTTTTTGACTTCTTGCTTTGGGTCTAAGACATCTCTAACTAAAGACCAAAGAGCAAAAGCATCCACTGGCATCTTTACAGGGCCACATAAAGTATAAAATTCTTTTCTATGATTTCCTACCTTAAACCAGGTCTGCAAATTAATCGTTCCTTCTTCTGGGAACCAAGGACAACATTCTTGCACGAAATGTAAAAATCTGGCCAATTGCCCACTGGTGACTTTTACACCTCTTTTAGTAAGCATATGCATAAGAACCTCAATAAAGAGTCTTCTTTCTTTTGACTCACTATGGCCCATTCTCCTCAAAAGTTCTGGATTCTTCACCTATTCCTAACCCTATCTTCTCTATAGGGGCGTCTGCAGTACCCAAAGGTGAAATCCTAGTCACCACGAATTTCAATTGCTTACATTTCGGGTCCCTGTTCAAGCACCACCTGCCAGAGTCCTGCTCCAACTGGTCCAGGGGTATCCCCAGGGAGGGCTGGCATTGGAAAGGAATGGACAGACAGCTCTGGTGAATGAAATGGGATAGTTGATTGATTTTTCAGCAAGCTTATATATGCTTTCTACTCTCTATATGTTTGTGCTAAGCTATTGCTTCATCCATGAGAAAACTTTCTGGTTATTTCCTTGCGTTACTGCTTTTCTACTTTAAAGAATTAATCTCTCATCTTACTATTTCTTTTTTTTTTAAATTTTTTTAACATTTATTTTTTTGAGAGACAGAGAGAGACATTGAGCAGGGGAGGGGTAGAGAGAGGGACAAACAGATTTGGAGGCAGGCTCCAGGCTCTGAGCTAGGGGTCAGCACAGAGCCTGATGTGGGGCTCGAACCCACAAACTGTGAGATCATGACCTGGGCTGAAGTCAGACGCTCAACCGACTGAGCCACCCAGGCGCCCCTAATCTTACTATTTCTATGCCTGCCAAGGTAGAGACCTAGTTATTTTTTAGATTTATTATTCCGATTGTTTTAGCTGAAACTAGTAGAGCCTATTCTTTAGAGAAATTGGACCGTGACTGCTTTCTTGGTAACTGCCCACTATAACCTTCTACAGTAGGGCCTTGTTTTTCTTCAGAGTGCCCTTAATGATTAACTGGTTGCTACGTTACAGGAAAAAGGCCCAGTAAAAGTTTAAACTGATTGAATAAGCTGACTGATTAGAAGAACGGATTTCGGTAGCTTCGCTTCCAGAGAACTGCTTTTCGGTCTTCTCTTGACAGCCCCCTGGGCTTTGCCATCAAGTGGGTGATGAAGGTCGCCTCCAGACAGCAACTGAAAAAGAAAAGAAAGAATGATAGTCTTTATCCAAAACCTTTTAACTACAAGTTAGAAAAACAAATTGGCGCCTTTATGAATGTTAAGGAAAATGAAAAATGCACACATACAACTGCAATATGAAACACAAGATTACTGTTACATATATTTTGCTCAGGGTTGCACATTGAATTAATTGCTATTGTGGATAAATATCAGAGCGTCTGGTTTTTACATTACAAGGGGAAATTACAAGATGATCACACAGGCTGCCCTGAACAATCATATGCTATACACTGAAAAATCAAACAGGGATTTCCAAATATAAAGGCATAAATTACAGGTAGAAAACAAAGCACTACTGGAATACGCAGAGGGAACATCAATGTTGTGTCAATATTGTCTGCTCTCTGGAAAGGTGATATGTCAGGTGATACCTGAAGGACAAGGAAAATGTATGCGAGGTAGAGGGAAGAAGAACATACAAAGAGCTAGAAGGGAGGAAGAACACTTGTGCAATTATAAGTAGTTTAGCTTTGTGAGGTGCTAGAGCAAAGCAGCAGAGTAGGGTAAGCAGTGAGATAGAAGACTGAATAATCAGGCCAGAATCAACGTGATTTGGGTGTGTTTATTCCATGCTAAGGAATCTGAAGTTTTACCAAGGGCAAAAGCAATGGCAAAGTCAATGAGTGAAGATTATATGATCTATAATTACTTAACCAGGCATTACTAAGACAACTTTGTCTTTCTTTCTTTTCTCTCTTTCTTTCCTTTCTTCCTTCCTTCGTTCGTTCCTTCCTTTCCTTTCTATTCCTTTCCTTCCTTCCTTCATTCCTTCGTTCCTTCCTTCGTTCGTTCGTTCCTTCCTTCCTTTCTTCCTTTATTTTTTTTGGTCTTCTGTCTCTAGTAGGAACAAAAAATTGATAAGGCACATATTTTCTGAAAATTTTGCAGATTGACAGTTCTTTAGGGATGAAACAGTGATGGAAGACTATAGCCAGAAATAAGAATAGACATATAGACTTTTGGAGATGTTTCTGAAAATTATTTTAATGTTCATTTTTGAGAGAGACAGAGAGAGAGAGAGAGAGAGAGAGAGAGAGAGAGAGAGAGAGAAAGAGAATATAACGGGGGAAAGGCAGAAAGAGAGGGACACACAGAATCCGAAGCAGGCTCCAGGCTCTGAGCTTTCAGTACAGAGCCCAACTCGGGGATCTAACCCATGAACCGTGAGATCATAACCTGAGCTGAAGTCGGTTCCCCAATCAACTGAGCCACCAGGGTGCCCCTACACTTTTGGAGATTTTTTAAGAACGTTATGTTATGTTGATAACTAAATGAGGAAGAAATATGTTCTTCATTATGCTCTTACACTTTTTCAATGTACAAAAAATGTTAATGTAGTATCTATTATCCAAACAATGGAAAGGGATGCCATTTACTATTTATAGCTTATTTCAGAAATCACTGAGATCTAAATTCATAAACTTTGGCAACATGCCTTCTTGGAGTTCTCTAGTTAGATGCTCATCCAACTCCTGTATCTGAAATAAGTCAAATATTATTTAGAATGTTTAAGGCAAACAAGAGACATTGTAGGAATATTATATAGCTTATTTCATGTGGTCTTGAAATAAAACTTGTAGAGACTAAACCAAAGTTAGGGATTGCTTCAATAGAAAGACAATCACGTGTATAAATAAAATAAATTCCTACTGATTTTAGTTTTAGATAATGGAGAACAGATATAATGCTATTCAAGTGAATTGGATAGAAAGTACACTTAGTATTGGTCTATTTAATATTATATACTGAATAATTAACTATTATTGGTTATCTAGAATTTGTGTGAATTGTCAAAATAACTGATATTATATAGGCAATATGAATTAAATTTTAATGAGTTTTAATTTAAAGTAGTTCCAAATGTGAAATTTTGCCAGAATAAAGTATTTTCTAATTAAAAAAATATATATGTATATAATTTCTGAAAGGTGATGTTGGATCTCATTGGTACAAAAAAGGTTAAACAAGAGTCATATTTTATACTGAATGTATTACATGAAAATTCTTATTAAAACTGACCTTTATGAAAGCTTAATCCATTTTTTACTTTAATTATTCCTTAAAATGGGCTTTCCATTTTTGCACTTTTAGAAAAACAAAATTTGAAGGCATGGTTTTTGCTACTAATTTTTCAAGACAGACTCTTAAATATGTCAAATTAAGAAAGTAGGGCTGTCGTACTGTCATGTGGAAATCTACTGGCCAAAAGCTGAGTGAAAATATTTTGCTGTCTGTAGTATGACTGAAACATTTCTTTTCATAAGGACACAAATATTTCAGAAAATCTGGTTGAAGAAAGGAAAAATATAGGCTTAGACCAGTTTTCAAACTTAGTTTCTGACTTGTAACTTCTTAGAATTGGAGATTAAAAAAACAATATACAATTTTTCATGTAACTTTGTTTCCTTTCTAGAAATTAGGACCACGTTTTGAAACACTTGACTTTTTGAAGTTATATTTACTACTTAATTATGAAATGTGTAAGAATATATCAAACTACAGTTGACCCTTGAATAACACAAGAGTTGGGTGCTGACCTCTGTGCCATCAAAAACCTGTGTATAATTTTATGATGCCCTAAAACTTCATTACAAATAGCCTACTGTTGACCGGAAGTCTTGCCGGTAACATAAACAGTTGATCAATACGTGTTGTGTAGAGTAGAATGAGCTAGAGAAAAAAATGTCATTGAGAATAACGTAAGAAAGAGGAAATACACTTACAGTACTTTACAGTATCCAAAAAAAAAAATCCATGTATAAGAAAAGTGGACCTGCACAGTACAAAACCATGTTGGTCAAGGGTCAACAGTAAATTACAACTGTTCCTATCTAGAATGTTCTTATTTAGATCGTACTTATAATAGGGATCTTCTCAATGAATGCCCAAAATGGGGTCCAAAAGAGTGTACTGAACATCATCAACACTCTGGTGATATGGGTATCCAACGCCTTTACAAATTTAGGTGTGAAGACAAACATTTTGGCTAACATGTTTCCCAATATTTTCAGACTGTTTTCCCTAATACTTGTTTTAATTGAAGTACAGTTGACATACAATGTAATACTAGTTTAAATATACAAATTCAGCTTTGACAATTCAGTACACTATGCTATGCTCACTACCATAAGTGTCATTACCCTCTGTCACCATACAACACGAATACAGTATTGTTGAGGAAATTCCCTTATGTTGTATTCTTCATTCCTCTGACTTATTTATTTTACAACTGTTAGTTTGTACCTCTGAATCCTCTTCACCTATTTTGCCCACTCCTCTCTACCTACCTCCCTTCTAGCAACCACCAATTTGTCCTCTGCTTTTATGATCCGGTTTGTTCATTTGTTTAGTTTTTTTATATTCCACATGTAAGTGAAACCATATGATATTTGTCTTTCTCTGATTTCTTTAACCTTGCCTAATACCTTCTAGGTCTATCAATGTTGTCACAAAAGGCAAGATATCATTCCTTTTTATCGCTGAATTATTTATTTCCTTGTACACATATAACACATCTTCTTTACCCATTCATCTACCGATGGACCCTTAGGTTGCTCCCATATTTTGGTTATTGTAAACTGTTTCAATAAACATAGAAATGCATACAACTTTTCAAATCCATGTTTTCATTTTATTTGGGTAAATACATACCCAATAGTAGAATTGACGGATTTTACTGCATTTCTATGTTTACGTTTTTGAGGAACCATTATACTTTTTTGACAATAGCATCATATTCAGGACTTATGAAATAAATCATGTGACCACATTACTATACCGAACTTATAAAATTAATAACTCAATACCAGATGATGGGGGAAGGCTTTATTGAAACTATTTTCTATTACCATTATTAAATACTATGGAAAAAATAACCACTTTTATTATATGACACAACTTAAGGAACTCTGAATATAATGTTATTATCTTTTCCCCAAAATCTCTTTTCCTAAATATTTACCTCTGACCGTTATGTTTATTTGTGAAAACAGCTTTGAAGTCTATTAGTTAGAAGACATGCAATTTTATATATACTCTTCTGTTGATCAAAAATATAAGAGTGTGAGAAACTTAGACACAGAAAAACTATGTATCAGCAAATTTTAATTCAAGTAATTTTTTAAAAGAATTTTTTTATTGGAAGGATTTTCTCATTAACTTTTACTATTCAAATATGGCCCACAGAAATCTAAGGTACCACTGGGGACACTGCAGAATAGAGGGCCAAGGACGTCACAGCTGTAGTCTCCATCTCTCATTTAGCTAGAGAGCTCTACTCATCTCTGTGTTACACAACACAGTTGAATACCAAAAAAAATTAAACTTCTATTCTTTGAAAAGAAAATTTTTGAGGGTATAAAAGTCACTAGTTTAGTTAAAATCCCTAATTTTGCATAAGAGACAAAAAGGGCTCAGAGAGACAGTACTATGCCTGAGGTAAAAAAACCAACAAGATGCAGGCCAGGAATGCACTTCTGGTCTGACCAAGCCTAGAGTTCTATGCCACTTACTTCCTCATAGTCGGGAAAAAGACATGTATTTTAACCATAACTCAGAGAAGATGGATGCATAAAACTTTATCCCGTGGCTCCATAATGTTTAGATATGAGGCACAAAATAGTAGCTTTCTAACCAAATTCCAAAGCTTAAAGTCATGAATAAAAATAAAGGAACAGAAATGATCTTAGCTCCTTTTACTAGCAGTCAATTTTTAAGCACAGATTTTTTAAACCTCAGGACGGGGATCTTGAAAGAGAAAATCTTTAGTTGAACCAAGCAAGCTGAAATGGAGGAAATTCTTCCTTAAAAGACATTTCCATTTCCTCCAAATAAAATCCGGTTGACCAAAATCAATCAACAAATGAGTGAATCCATGTTGTGGTTATTTATAGCAAAACTGAAAACACAACACAGATTTCTCTTTCCCACCTAGCATGCTTCTGCCCAACCTCTCATCATTAGTTGGTATGTACAAAAGACATGATGAGCTTTATTTATAATTAAAATCCAGTCATAAATGATAGATGAACTTCCACTTCCCACATGAGGACTTCTCTCTACCTTCGTCACAACAGGAAGGTAGATTTGCCCAACGGGTGAATTTGGGAGAAGAAATGAAGCAGTGCTTCTGTGGTTCTGAATCTCTTCTTCCAGAAGGTGTGCCTGCCCACGGTAACATGCATTTGGGTCTGCTCTCTGCTCTATGGGAAGCACCCTGCCCCTGGGATGGGCGCCAAGCTTTTGTTCCCTCCGTTTACAACTGTGTGGGGAAATGCCCAATATGGGATGAAGTACTGGGAAGCCCACTGTGGCTGACCTACCTAAATCATATCCTCCAACTGGTCAGTGTGTATTAGCAATAAAACTACTAAATTGATCTCCATCTCCCTGACTCCTGTGGTCTGAACTTAAAAGGGGAAGATCAGTGTCACTTGCCACCTCCCCAGTGTCACCTGTCACAGCTCCACCAAGAAAAAGGACTAGACACTTACAGAAGTGTTCTCTTCTTCCTTGACTTTATAACGAATGTACATTGTTCAAAGCAATGTCCATCTTAAGGAGTGAAAAAGTTGAAAGGAACCATTTTAGAAACAGACATAGAAAGTCAGACAAAATGAGGACACAGAGGAGTACATTCCAAATAAGAGAATAAGATAAAACCTAAGAAAAAGAACTAAGTGAAACAGAGGTAAGTAATGTACCTCATAAAGAGTTCAAAGTAATGATCATTGGGGGAGCCTGGGGGGTTCAGTTGGTTAAGCGGCCGACTTCGGCTCAGGTATGATCTTGCGGTTTGTGGGTTCAAGCCCCGAGTCAGGCTCTGTGCTGACAGCCCCGAGTCTGGAGCCTGCTTTAGATTCTGTGTCTCCTCCTCTCTCTGCCCCTCCCCTGCTCACGCTCTGTCTTTCTGTCTCTTGGAAATAAATAATCAGTGAAAAATATTTTTAAAAAACCAATGTAATGGTCATAAAGATGCTCAGTGAACGTGGGAGAAAAATGGATGGACCCAGTGATAATGTCAACAAAGACATAGAAAATATAAAAAGAATCAATCAGCACTGAAGAACAGAATGACTGAAGTGAACAATATACTAGTGGGAATCAACAGCAGATTAGAAGATGCAGAAGAACAGTTCAACAATATGCAAGACATGGTAGTAGAAAGCATCCAAGCTGAAAAACAAAAAGAAAAAAGAATTTAAAAAATGAGGATAATAGGTTAAGGGACCTGTGGGACAAGATCAAGGATAATAATACTTGCATTCAAGGGGTTCCAGAAAAAGAAGAGAGAAAGAGGCAAAGAACTCATTTGATGAAAGAAAAGCTAATGACTTCCCTAACCTGGGGAAGAAAACACACAGCCAGGTCTAGGAAGCATAGACAGTGCCAAATAAAATGACCCCAAAGAGGCCCATGCTAAGACAGGTAGGAATTAAAATACCCAGTGTGGAAGATAAAAGGAGACTTTTAAAGGCAGCAAGAAAAAAAGTACCAAGTTACTTACAAGGGAACCCCCATAAGGCTAACAGCTGAGTTTTCAGCACACCAGAAAGGAGTGGAATGATAGATTCACGGTACTAAGAGGAATACACCCCCAACCAAGAATACTCTTGGCTGGTTTATAATTTAGAATTGAAAGATAAAGAGTTTCCTAGACAAAGCTTAAAACAGTTTACCACCACGAAACAGACCTTACAAGATATGTTGAAAGGACTTTTTAAGCAGCAAAGGCTACAGTTTGAGTAAGAAAACTATACGAGAAAGAATTTCACTTGTAAAAGCAAACATAAAGTAAAAGTCATAGATCAATCACTTATAAAGCCCGTATGAAGGTTAAAAGACAAAAGTAATAATATCACTTATATCTACAGTAATTCGATAAGGGATACACGAAATAGGGAGATGTAAACTATGATGTCAAATACATAAACCAAGGGGCGCCTGGGTGGCTCAGTCGGTTAAGCCTCCGACTTCGGCTCAGGTCAGATCTCACGTTCGTGGGTTCGAGCCCCGCATCAGGCTCTGTGCTGACAGCTAGCTCAGAGCCTGGAGCCTGCTTCCGGTTCTGTGTCTCCCTCTCTCTCTGCCCCTCCCCCTCTCATGCTTTGTCTCTTCTGTATCAAAAATAAATAAAACATTAAAAAATATTTAAAAAAATACATAAACCAAGGGGGGGGCATAAAAAATTAGTGGTTTTAAAATGTGTGAGAACTTCTCATATGAGGAATTTAAGATACTATACAGATGAACATAAGGGAAGGGAAGCCAAAAGAATATAAAAACAGGGAGAGGGACAAAACATAAGACTCTTAAATACAGACCCAAAAAGAGAGGGAAGCTGGAAGGGTTGTGGGAGGGAGGATGGGCTAAAGGAGGAAGGGGCAGTAAGGAATCGATGCCTGAAATCTTTGTTGCACTATATGCTAACTAACTTGGATATAAATTAAACAATTAATCAATTAATTTAAAATGAATAAAACAAGAATAAAACTAGAGCCTGATTTCCATGCAAATAAATAAATAAAATGTGTGTGAACTTAAGCAACCATCAACTTATAACAGATTGCTATGTATATGTGTGTTTGCATATATATGCACATATTTAGTGTTATATATGAACTCCATGAGAACCACAAACCAAAAATCTGCAACAGGTATATATTAAAAAAGGCATCCAAGCATCATAACACAAAGAAACCCATCAAATCAGAAGAGAGCCAAGAGAATAAGGAAACCAAATGAAAGAACAAGGTTGAGGCTTGATTTATATAACATGAGCCTAACTATGCTACTTTCCCTACGCTGAGACCATGAATATACCATCAAAACCATAAAGCTATGTGCATTGATTGAAATGGATATTTTAATAACAATGATACCCAATGGAAACTAGTTGCTACTGAAAGACTCCCATCATTGTAGTGATGGCAAGGGGAATATAATGAACTTCAGTTTAAAAATTCAAATATTTGCTTGATTTAGCTATTTAGAAAATGCTCTACAATGGCTCAGCAAGACATTTTATAAAAGTTGAAACAGAAGTGCTGTAAGTCAAAAAAAAAAAAAAAAAGAGTGCCATAAGACAGAAAGCAATTAAGGATGTATCCTCATGCAAGAAAAGAGCAAAAATTTTAACGTAAAAGAGAAATTAACCTTTTTAGTGTCACAGCTTTATTTAATTCATAAAAAGCACCTACCATGGAATCTTTTATTTTTTTTTTAAAGTAGCCTCCATGCCCAGGGTAGAGCCCAATGCGGAACTTGAACTCATAAGCCTAGATGAAGACCTAAGTTGAGATCAAGAGTTGGATGTCCCCATGGATTCTTTTAAATAGTAAACATTCATATGTGGTCAAGTGTCTGGAGGCTAAACATTCATTTATGTAGAGGGTTGCAAAAACTGGGTTATAGCAAACCTTTAAAATGTTTATGAACCACTGCCAATAGGAAAGAAGTCAAAGCATCTAAGCGTACCTTTGGTTAGCAGGCAATAAGATTTACTTTCAAAACTCAAATTTAAATGAAAGCTTTTCAAGAAATTTAAGTCAGTTTAGTTATATTTAATGAATAAAGTTAATAATAGGTATCTCTTGTGGGGCACCTGGCTGGGTGGCACTGTTGTTTGAAGTGTCCAACTCCTGACTCAGGCCAGAATCTCATGGTTTTGAGACTAAGCCCCACATTAGGCTCCATGGTGAGCCTGAAGCCTGCTTGGGATTCTCTCTCTTCCTCTCCCTTTGCCCCCTCTCCTGTATGCACTCGCTCATGCTCTCTCTCTCTCTCTCTCTCTCTCTCTCTCTCTCTCTCAATAATATAAAATAAAATAAAAATAAGAATCTCTTGAAAAATGAGAGATCCAGAGACTAAAAAAAATCATAAAACTTACCTCATTTCTTTATTAGCACATATCATTATGACTTTTACTTAGTGTGTATTATTAGTCAAATGACTCAGAATTTCACCAAATGCAAAGCAAAACTTGTATCAGAAATCGGAAACCCAAGGTAAAAATGATAATATAACTAACCTTGGCCAAGTAAGTATCAAGTATAGACAGTCGATTTGTTGGAGGAAACACCAAGTTTTGTCTTGGAATACGATTGCTACGGAGCACATACGTGCTTGGAATATTTCCAGCATTCGGTGGTTCCCGGGCTGCCCTCACATTAAGACGGGTGAGTAAAGCTCTATGCTGCTGCTGCTCCGTCAGAAGTCGGACTTTGGTCTCTTCCAACTCCTCCTTAGCCCGTAGAGGATTAAAAAAGACAAATATATTTTGCTTTTCTCCAAATCATTCCTAAATGACTTACATGGTTTTCAATTTCCATAATAGAAAATAGAATTCGTCATTAAACAGTGTTTGAACATTGAACATGTGACAGAGCACACCTCCTATATAAAGTTATAGTTTTACAATTGTTCTAAAGAAGTACTTCTGTCTCGAAAAGGATTCCTAACAATTCAAATTGGCAAAGAGAGAGACATGTCTATCAGTGATGTACATGACTGAACAAGTCATACTTGCTGTCTTCTGGAATGGCTGTACTTACAAGATCCTTCAGGATGCCATGATGCAGACTTAGAGTTAGTAACCCTGTTTACAGATAGACAAATAAACCATTCCTCAAAGACCTTTTTGAGCATTTGTTTTCACCACCCCTGTGTGTGTCACTTACTCTCTCAAAGAAACTGAGCTTTGGACACTGAGGGATCCTTTAGACCAACAATCTCTAGGGGAGAAGTAGATGGCACAGGTGTGATCACAAAGAAGGAAAACAGCTACAGAGGCAATTAGCTTATAGCAGTTCCTAAGGCACTGGAGGTAGGATCTGCCCTTTCTGTCTTCAGTCTTCCGGATACCTCCCTCCCACCAGGGTGCTATTTGTAGCCACTTTGGGAGTTATAAGACCCTTCAGCTCTGGGTGAGTCTCTCTGTATCTCACACGTATGCTTTTGTGTAAAGGAGACAAGCTATCAAGGATAGTTTGTCTCAAGGCCCACTCTAATAATAATACCAACGATCACAATCAAGAAAAGAAATTTGCCAAGCTGCCAGGATGAGTATTGACCTTTTGGCTTACAGATATAATCTTCCAAAAATAAACCCATTGACATTTCTATTTAGGGTCGTTCTGACAAGCCATTTGATAATAATATGCTTCTAAGTTAGGAAGCTTCAAACAATTAACTTAAAGATGAGGAGATCTGATTTAAGGAAAATATACAGGGGGAAAAATGTCATGGAAAACAAAAAAAAAACAAAAAAAAAAACAAAAAAAGGAGAGATGCTAACTGTCCTGGACAAACATTTTGAGAAGGTAAGTTCATTTACAAACATCATTTTCCAAAGTATACTCTCTCGTTGGCTTGCACTTCCTACTCCTCTCATGATCTTGGCTCCATAAAAATTATGATTTAGAGGCAAATTAATAAGCTAACTTTCTTTTCTGTGATTCTGTTTTGACTTACTTATGAAGCTGATTTGCCAGTGTCTCTCTAGCCTTTACTTCTTCTAGGTAGAGTTTCTTGTATTTTTCCAATTCTTTTAAGTGAAAAGTTTCTTGATGAGTCTTCTTAAAGAGCTCAGATTCCAGATCTTTATTTCTGAGTTCCATTTGACTTCTCATTGAAGCTATCTCATTTTCTCATAATTTTTCTAACTTTCCTTGGGATGCTGCTTGCCTCTAAAGAAAATTAAACAGATCATTTTAAAATAGTTTGAATCTGAATAATTATATTTGTTTCCTTTTGTTCTGAGTCAATGATTCAAGGAACAATCTTAAATGACAAAAAGCTGAAGTGTAAAATATTTATCATTAATGTCAACCGAATTGAATCTGATTTATGGAAATGAAGTACAATCATTCTTGTGTTAGTATTCATGGAATCTGATAATTCAAATAACAGAATCAATTAAAGTATGTATAAACGCAACAATATACTTAAGAATAATCCGAGTACGGTACAATTTTTAAACCATAATTTTTTCTTTTCCTCTCAATTTAGTGAGAATAATGATGAACACTGAAATCTTTAAAGGGAGGAACAAATGCCTCCAGAAATCTATAAAACATATTGTTTAAAGAAAATAGAGGAGACCTACAGGAGGCCTGCTCCGGCGGGTCCAGGGCTCCCTGAAGGGGCAGCGGCGGATGAAAAGCAAGTGAAGAGACACTCACGCAGCGCAGTTTCTTAATTGGTCCAGCCTGACATTCTTTTTCTATCTCCTGTATCTCCTGGATCCTGTATCTTCTCCTTAACTCCTATATCTACTGTATCTCCTTCTTAACTCCTCCTGTATCTATCTCCTTATATCTCTTGTATCTCCTCCCTAGCCAGGTCTTGGACTTTTATTTAAAGACTTATGACATCAAAAGGTGGAACTTTTACAAATAATTTTCAGTGATAAAGATACTTTGGAAAAGGTGCAGAAACAGGTTTTACAGAGGCATTTCTTCAGAACTATTCTAATTACAATGAGGTAACTTACACATCAGAGGATAACAGGATATTCTCAGTGAAAAGCAGATAACATACAACATACACATTTGTTTGAACCGGTAGTAAATCTTACAACTAAGAAGATAGCAGGATGTTTTTAGTGAGAAGCAAGATAGCAAACACATTTTATAACAATGGTGCTAAAATTCAGTCATAGACAGGGCTAGGAGGCATTCTATTTGGCTCACAAGAGGAAGAATACATTCATTATGGTTAGTAAGGAAACCTTTTGTCAACCTTGTTTTTTGATGTTGAAGGTGTAAGTGCCATAGGCTCCCTAAGACCAGCCAGCCTTTGCATATGAGTTCAAGTTGTAACTACTCTTACCTATCCTCACAATGGGCACCAAATTAGCATATGTATGCGCAGTAGCTTGTGGCTGGCTCTTGTTTGTTTCTTTTTCCTAAGTTAGGCTTTTGTCTCCAGGCCAGGGTAAACATTATCTTTGTGTTCTTTAACCCCCTTTATTTCCAGGTCTTAAGTTTGTGAAGCTCCATGGAAGAGCCTTTCAACAAACATCAGCAGTGCCTTGTTTAACTTCCTCTTCATAGAGGTGGGAATATGCTTCCTCCCATGAGGTTTTTGGGGAATATCTGTCTGATTTGGAACATTGTGAGGCCTAATCAATAGCAACAGGCTTAATTTTACATGAGCAATGGTTTAACAGAAGGAGATGCTAGCTTCCGCCCCTGTGGCAGGAACAGTGATATGTCTACCATTTCCTTACTGTGACCCTGTCATCCAGCAAGGCCGGTGCGGCTCCCAGCAGAAACCCATACTTGTGTGTGTGTGTGTGTGTCCAAAACGTAGTTTGCAGTGAAATGAATTAAAGCACATTAGAGATCAATAAATTAACCTGTAAAAAACAGATCGACTTTCTGTTATGGTTCTCCTACTGCCAGTCGTGGTCGTTCTTCATTCTCCCATTTATTCTGTTCTACCTGACTGTTTTGTACCCTATTCATTTGTACAAGACTGCCAAAATTTCCTACTTCTTGTTCTAACTTCTTATGTTGTGCTCTGGTTTTTCACATTCCTTTTCAAACACTTTCATAGATAATAACTCCAGTTGAACAACTTGATTTTTTGCATCCAGGTGCAGACATTTTGACGAGATAGCTTTTTTTGGTAAGGTCATCAACTTGCATGAAGAAAATAATATAGTTTGGAAATGGAGTGAAAAGGGTCTAACTCAAAACTACTGTCAAAATTTTTTTGAAGATTTTCTTTTTAAGTAATCTCTACACCCAATGTGGGGCTTGAACTCACAATCTCAGGGTCAAGACTAACTGAGCCAGCTAGCTACTCACATTTTGAAATAATTTCATCTGCAATAAAGTGTTATCTGTACTCTAGTAGAGTCTCAGAATGTGGAACCTTAAGTAACTCAGGTGTAGATCTTTGCTATCATTGTCTTTACTAAACAACATTTGCACTTGATTTTGTTTATTTTATTTTTCTATGATTCTTTCATATCTTTCTTCCATAAAATAAGTCAACTCTTCCTAGAAAGACTCTTACCCCTACCCCCATCTTAACATCCCATCATTTTTACTCAAATTAAGGCACCTATCAGGTCAAATTTTTATTTGCTGCACACAAGTTATGCTTCTTTGTGGATTTATAGTCTATTTTCTTTCTTTCTTTCTTTCTTTCTTTCTTTCTTTCTTTCTTTCTTTCTTTCTTTCTTTCTTTCTTTTTTTTTACTTTCCTAGATTCAAAATTCAGCCATAATCAAATACTACCTGACTTTACTTTCTGGAAATCTGAAAAATACTTATCTTTCTGCATACTTACTTCTCTTTCTGCTTCCTCATTTTCATACTGATTCATTCTTTCTTTTAACTGATTACATTCATCAATTCCCTTTTTATTTCTTTGACCTTGTTTTTCAATTTCAGCTCTAAGGTTTTTTATGAGATCTTGATAGCGGTTTTTGATAAGAATTACTAGCTCTTCCTTGTCTTTGGCTTTGTTGCAACCAGCATCGTGTAATTGCTGTCGAAGCAACATATTTTCACTTTGTACTTGAGATAATCTCTCCCTTAAGGATTTTTCCTTTTCAACGTATTCATTCACTTTGCTCGCTCTGATATGAGAAGCCCAAAACCTTAAAATTAGAGCTAGACAGACCAAGACTTAGCTGGTCTGTACTATTTCTGAGAAAATTAAAACTGGACCCGCCCTGCTTGTTCTGCTTCTGTACTGATGCTTGGGGGGCAACACCCTGGGTGGGAACAACCAGATGGCTGGGTGGGGACGGCCAGATGGTCAGGGAAGGTCAGCTGGAAAG
>NC_043709.1:105113894-105130081 GCF_006229205.1 Suricata suricatta
CAACTTTGACCAATGCTTGTGCTGTGGCTGGGGAACGCCCCAAACTTGTTTGTATCTGCCTATAAAAAAGAGTGTAAATCGCCTACTCGGGGCTCTCTCTCTCTCTCCCCGCTCTATCGGCGGCGTGGAGAGTGTGGAGATCCCGGGTTCGAACCTGCAATAAACGACCCTTGCCGCTTGGCTTTGACTCTGGACTCTGGTGGTTTATTGTTGGGCATTTCAGATACATGTGTTCATGTTCCTTCTTCTGACACTCGGTTTGACTTAGGTCTCTTTGTACAGGTACTGAAATGAAAGTCTTTTCTCCGAGAGCATCTTTTGTGTAATGGAACTCAGTTTCTGGGGTATTGAATTTAAGTTCAACTTGAGCAGGTTGCTGAGATAGAATTTTATTGTTATCTTTTAGATTAGACGTATCAAAATTCATTTTGACCCGTAAAGAAAACTTCTCATTGCTTGGTGTCTGGAAATCAAGTTCTAGGTCTCTTCTTGATGTCTGACTCTGATTATGATCCGGTACAGCAGTGGTCGGTCTAGCACGACATGATTCAAGTTCTTCTTCCGGTCTCTCTTTGGTTTCTTTTTCATTCCTCAATTTAGATTTTAGCGCTTCAATCTCAGCTGTCAGAAGATTAAGCTGTTCATTATATTGCGATATGGTTTTTGCTAATGTTTCCTCCTTCTGTCTTATGGTCTTTAAAGACTGGCATTCTTTTCTTTTGGCATGTCAATGTCATCATAACATTTCTCTTCGTTTCCCTGGTTCTGATTTTTCATGGTGTCTCTTTCCAGTCTTAGCACGGCAACTTCATCCTGCAACATTTGTTTTCTTTGCAACAGATCTTGTTTATCTTCATGACTATCAGAAACCTAAGTAAAACAAAGGAGATTTTCAGATAGCACTTAATAAAATGACATTATCATGATTTTCTCTAAACTTAAAGAATAACCTATATTTAGATAATAAAAGGCAACCGGGGGCGCCAAGGTGGCCAGGGCAGTTAAGTGTCTGACTAGTTTTTCCTCTCAGGGCATGATCTCAGATTCTGTGGGTTCAAGTCCCATATCAGGCTCTGTGCTGACAGGATGGAGCCTGCTTGGAATTCTCTCTTTCCCTTTCTCTGCGCCTCCCCTGCTTGCACTCTCTCTCTCAAAACTAAATAAACAGAAAGAAAGGAGGAAAGGAAGAAAGGAAGACAAAGGAAAGATAGACAGATTGCAGTATGTGAATATCCTAATGGAAACAACATAAAGTTTGCTCCAAATCTCAAACTTTATAAAAGAATCAATTACCAAAAGTTCAAAATGGTAATTGAAGGCAATAAATCCACGAAAGTAACAATTCATATGGAAGTTTTTAAGAATCTCTGATTTCGTGAAGTGGAAAGGCCCTTCTCTGATTTACAATAAACCACAAGGTTACAACAAAAGATTCATAAATCTGACTATATTTAAAAACTGATTTCACAGTTTGATATGTAACACAGCTACCCCCACAGTCAAAAAATCCTTAGCTCTACATAGATTTAGACAGATTACATTTCCGAAAATTCTTTTTTTCCCTGAGAATATTTCATAGATATCTGCTTTTCAAGCATTTCTATAGTCAGTTATAAGAGTTGCATCTATCGACAATTGACAAATCTAGACACGGTATGGGTATGAGAAACACTTCTATAGGCATCAGGGAACTCATTTGGTTGTCACAATTCTAGAACAGAGAGATACACCATGTGAGCTGCTTTCCCCAGGCCTTCTCCCTCCACAACGAGCGCTCTTGCACCGACCACTGCTACTTCTCTGGTGTAAATACCTCCGTACAAAAGAAGTCTTACATTTCAAAATACTGATAGTAAATAAAGTGAAATGCATACACCTGTTAGAAAATCATCAGATTATTTACTGCTGCAATAACTTTAATTTCCTCTTCATGATAAAACTAGTAATAAATATAAAATAGGGGAAATAAACTGAACTGTTTTATTAGGAACAAAAAACCTATGAATAAATGATGATGAAGTATATATTATAGCATACCAATGTTTTCAAAAGCACCTCATAATGAACTAGGAGACGACTTGAAGAAAACTGTTAACTTTTCTCAAAAGTAGGAGACTCGATACCCAAAATATGATCTCTGAACTGGCTACACGTGTCCTCCTATCCACTAGCGGATGTGCTGAACTACCTATTAATTATCAAGGCAGTGAAGTAACTGTTCTAAAGAAAAATGTACGGGGGCGCCTGGGTGGCTCAGTCGGTTGGGCATCCGGCTTCGGCTCAGGTCAGATCTCACGATTTGTGGGTTCGAGCCCCGCATCGGGCTCTGTACTGACAGCTAGCTCAGAGCCTGGAGCCTGTTTCGGATTCTGTGTCTCCCTCTCTCTCTGACCCTCCCCTGCTCGTGCTGTCTCTCTCTGTCTCTCAAAAATAAATTTAAAAAAATAATAATAAGTTTAAAAAAAATGTACGTTGTTAGGAGCAGGGGTTTTGAGATGATGGAAAGCTCATTTCCTATGGAAAATAGTAAAAGCCTCTCATTTGGATCAGGACATTATGATCGTCACTATTTGTAGCAGACAATTGCATTTCATTAAGAATATTATTTTATCCAATGAAGCAAAAATGCCACCGTCCCCCATGGAATCCCCAAAATATATGTGCTTTTAAAACCCTCTAGACTTTCCATGAATGTATGGGTCTGGGTTTCTAAAATATGTATATACATACATGGAGAAAAGGTACTAATAATTTAAAAAATAATAAAATATATACAAATACATACACAGATGTATTTCAAAATAACTAAAGAAAATACCTCAGAATTCATTTTCATACTAGCCATGTCTATCTTCATTTGTTTGCAAAGGTGATTATTGAGAATCCCACCTTGTAATATTCTGGCATTCAGTTCTCGAGAAATTTGCCACTGAGTGTCATTTAGCTCTTCTACAGCTAGGCACATATTTCATTATGATTCTGGTCTCATACCCTTAACAAAAAGTCAAAAGCTGAAGAGGGAACTTTAAAACAGTGTTCAAAGGAACATGATCTCATGTTTTAGTTTATTTTAAATCCAAGTAATATACATTGAATCAAAAGGATACTATAAAATATATGTATAATTTACCATATAGTATTGATGGGACTACACAACTTTTATCAAAAACTAATTTACCGTATGCAACTGATTGTTTACAGTCGACTGCAGGTGTGGTCTTCTAACAGTGATTTCCAGTTGTTTTTTCAACTTCCTTAGTATATTGCACTTGTGTTCTTTGTCACAGCTCCATAAGTTTTTCATATAACTTCTCAGCAAGGATTCTTTTTCTTTCTTCTTGTGTTAAAGCCAATCTGCAATTAAATGTGTTTCTTTTAAAATTTATTTTGTTAGAAATAAAAAGCTCAGTTTATAAGCCGGTTCCACATATGTTGGCTTATTATTCCAATGAAGTTTCTATGTTTTCCAATTTTTTATTTCCAGGGCTCATGTTTTTAATTTCTCACTTCAACCTCTTCCAAAAGATACACACAGGTAAAAAGAAGCCACGAGAAAGCATTATGCAACTTAGTCTTAGTCAGTAATAACCCTGGTAGACATTGTAGGGAAGGAATTTCAAAATTATTCAGAAAAGTCAAGAGTTGAAAATTACCCATTTTCCCACAGGTATCTATATCCTCCATTGGACAGATAGTTCCTAATTAAAAAGAGAAGTTGCTATTGATAAACAACTTTGATAAACTCACTAGAAATAAAATGTCAACTTCACAGGACATCACAGGCCCCTCCAACAACACTTTGCAGGGGAAGACAGAGTCTGCAGACGTTCTTTCCACAGCACACACCTACGAAGACTGTCGACCAAGCCTGGGCCTGCGGGTCTGATAGCTGTTGCCCTATACTTTTTGTGTCTTCTTCCAGTATACTTGCAACTTACCTTGCTATCACTATCTATTTAATGAATCATTTAGAAATCCCTTTTAGAACAACAGAGGGTCCATATGAATTAACTAACAATACAGATTAATATGTGTTTTCAGCATAAACTTTTGAATTAATTTCATCTATGTATGACAGGGATGTGGAAAAAACTTATCAGTAGTCACTTTCCATATTCCATTTTTAGTGTTTATTCATTTTTGAGACATAAAGGGAGAGCACACACAAACAAAGGAGGGGCAGAGAGAGGGGGAGACAGAAAATCTGAACTGGGCTCCAACTGACAGCAGAGAGCTCGATGCGGGGCTCAAACTCACTAGCCCTGAGCTCATGACCTGAGCCAAAGACGAATGCTTGACTGACTGAGCCACCCGGGCACGCCCATTTTACTTTTTTTAATTGAGAGAGAGAGAGGTCACAAGTGGGCAAGGGTAGAGAGAGAGAAAGTGAGCGAGCATCCCACAAGGGGCCAAGAGAGACATAGAGGTAGAGAGAGAGAGAGAGAGAGAGAGAGAGAAACGGGTCTCACCTGAAGTGGGGTTCGTGCTCACCCAAAGGAGGGCTTGAGTCCACCCGAAGCAGGGCTCAAACTCATGAGATCATGACCTGAGCCAAAGTGAGATGCTTAACCAACTGAGCCAACCAGGAGCCCCCACTTTACTTTTTCGTCCCTCCCTAGGTTCAGAATAAAACTGAAGCCATTTTTGAGACCTTTTCTGTCTGGAGAAAAATGTCCATTTTATATTCTGTTGGTGGGTATATAAATTAATATAAACTTTCCTGAGAACAATTCAAAGTATGGATCAAAGGCCTTCTTTAAAAAGTGTTGTGCTTTAACCAAATCATACTATATTGAAGAACTTATTCCAAGTAAGTAGCCAGAAACATAGAAACAGATTTATATGAAAGACATTCCTTACAGCATTAACTAAAATACAGAAGAATAAACACCAAGCAAAATCCAATCTGTTAAATAATGAGGATTCCATATGGTGGACTTTTATATGGCCATTAAAATTATGAGTTGGAATATACATTAAATTATTAGAAGTATTCACTGTTATGACCTTGCTGTATTATTTCCATGAATCTCACACTTCATAACACAAAAGAAGTTTTCCTTCCTATAAAATTCCAGAAGGGAAGTTAACACTTGCCAAACTTCCCTTACACATCTGTAGTGAAAAAGCAAACAGTTCAAATATTTCTTTAAAATCAAGATGTTATACCTCAACATGCAGACTTCATGTTCCAATTTCACTTTTTGATGCTCCAACTCCAATTTCGCTTTTTGGGTTTCTGAGAGCTCCTTTTGTAGTTCATTGCCTTCTGTTTCCATTTTTTTAATTTTTTCTTTAAGTCGTTCACAGCATCTGTTTTCAACATTTATTAGGCCTTCATATGCAAAAGATTCATTCTGCTTTTTTAATAAGTCAACTGAATCTGCATCAGAGAAGAAACAAAAACAGAAATAACATAGAGGAGTACTTTTTCAATCCACTAGTCTGTGCATTTTCAATTCACTCATTCGCACACTGAACAAATATATACCTTCAATGTGAGACATTATACTAAGCTCTGCAGAGAAAACAGAGAAGACCCCTGGCGACTGTTCAGCTTAATGTCTAGTGAAGGAGAAAGACAACTAAAATGATCATTATAAATTCAGATCATTCCTATCAGAAAATAGAGTTCTAGGATCATAACTTGAAATTGATTGCACCCAAGGCAGATTTCCCTGAGGAAGAGATAACCATGCTGAGGAATGAAGTTAAGCAGGAAGCAATTAAACAAAGGAGGAAGAAGATCACTCTAGATGGTCTAGGCATATGCCAAAGTTCCACTCTAAACTGCTTCTGGCCAGGATGGAGTGGCACATCCTGATTTTTATCTTCCTACCTGAAACAAGCAAAAGCAACACAGACAAAATACTTTTTCAAATGATTTTCAAGACACAGGACTTCAGGCAGTGAAGGACAATGGTCCCAGAAAACAAACCTAGTTAGCCTAACACCTGCCCAAGCTCCCTGCCTTGAGAGAATTTTCAGGCCATGAACACAGGAGAAAAAACAAAGTGACTCCACCAGACTTCTTGAATTAAGGGGATAAAACTGAGAGTCAGCTGAATTCAAGGCAGATAGAGATGGCAGGTCAGACATACAGGAGAGGAGAAAGCAGAACACAGAAAGAACCCTGGCGATCTGTAGAGGGCTCCCCTTGGGTATCCACACCTGAAAAACAAACAACCCAGTGAAGAAATGGGCAGAAGACATAAACAGATACTTCTCCAAAGAGGACATCCAGATGGCCTACAGGCACATGACACAATGCTCAACACCAAGCATCATTAGGGGAATACAAATCAAAACTAGACATCACAAATTAATACTAAAGTTTAACATTGGCAAATTGTGAGAAAACATCAAGTTGGAAATACACAATTGCCCAAAGAGGCAGAGGAAAGGGACACGGAAAAATATTTAGAGAAAAAATCGCCAAAAGCTTTCTAAACTTCTTGAAAACTATAATCCCACAGATCCAGGAAGGCTGTATCTAGGAAAGAAGAAATGGAAGTAAACTATTGTAATTTTCTTAAACTGTATGTGGTGTGGTGTAATATTACTGGAAGGTAGACTGTGATGCCTAAGTCATATACTATAAACATTAAACAAACCACTAAAATAACAAATCTAAAAAGTAATAGCTAGTAAGCCTAAATAAATGAATAAGGAAAGAAATGAGTCAATCATAAAAAATCATTTGATGAAAAGATAGCAGAAACAGAAGAGAATGGGAACAAAGAGCAGATAGCACAAATGGAAATCAAACAGCATGAGGACAGATTCAAATCAGCTGTATTAATAGTCACATTAAATGAAAATGGTCTAAAACCCTCAATTAAAAGGCAGACTGTCAGAATGGACGAAAAAGTTAGACTCAACTATATGCCACCCATAAAACAATGCACTTTAAAAGTAAAGACAGAAATTGGTTAGAAAGACAGATATGATATACCACATTAACACTTGACAAAAGAAGGCTGAGCTGGAGTGGCTTTATTAATACCAGACAAAATAGTTTTCAAAGCAAAACATTGCAGTAAATAATAGATAGATCAGTTCCTAATGAAAAAGGGGTCAATTAATAACAATCCTAAATCGCCACTAGCTACAAAATACATGAAGCAAAAATTGATAAACGGAACAGAGAAATAGGCAAATTCACAACTATAGTCGGATATTTCAATACACATTACATCAGAAGGACACAGTAGACTTGACCACCACCATTCTTTACAAGTATCCATGGAACGTTTACCCTACAAGATTATATTTTGGGTCATAAAATAAATCTTAATAAAAGGAACAAGTCAAAAGGACTAAAGGCATAAAACTGTGTCCCCTGCTCAAACAGCAATCAAATTAGAACTCAAGAATAAAAGTATCTCTGGAAAATACTCAAATATTTGTGAACTAAATAACACATCTCAATAATCCCTGGGTCAAAGAAGTAATGAAGAAAGAAACTGGAAAGAATTCTGAACTCAATGAAAATGAAAACATATTAGAATTTGAGGAATCCTACTTTAGTAGCACTCACATGAACGCTGATACAACGCAATGTATCTATTAATAAAGAACATAGTTCTCAAATCAATGGCATTTGGTTTTACCTTGAGAAACTAGAAAAAGAACAACAAATGAAACCCTAGCCAAGCGGGAGAAAGGAAATAATAAAAATCAAAGACAAAAAACATGACAGAAAGCAGAAAAACAATTGAGAATAATCAATGAAACCAAAACGCTTTCAAACAGGTGAATAAAAGTGATACATTTCTGCCAAGCCTGATCATGACTAAAAGAGAAAGAAGGGAAATATTAACAATATATCAGAAATTAGTAATGCAGCATTACTACAGATTCCACAGATATTAAAAAATAAAAAGTAATGTTATGGATTTTATGTATATATAAATTTGACAACTCAGATCAAGTGTCCTTGAAAGACAGAAATTATCCAAGCTTAATCAAGAATATGGGGTGCCTGGCTTGCTCAGTTGGAAGAGTATGTGACTCTTGATCTCTGGGGTATGAGTTCAAGCCCCATGTTGGGTGTAAAGACTACTTTCAAAGAAAAGAAAACATAATAAAAGACAAGAACTTCAAAATATGCAAGCTAAGTAATCCTGTGTCTATAAAAGAACCGAAAGTCCTAGTTCAAGATCTTCCAATGAAAAAATTCTCACACTTCATGGGTCCCAGCCCCCCATATGGTGCTGCACTGACAGAGCGGGGCCTTCTTGGGATAGTGTCTCTCTCCCTCTGTCTCCCTGCCCCTCTTGTGCTCTCTCTCTCTCAATAAATGAATAAACTTTAAAAAAAGGAAGAAAATTATAGATGAATACATTTGGAGTAAGAAACAATGACCTTACTCAGGGAAAGCACAGAGTAACTATAAAATATATTAAACTGATATGATACTATAAATCTGCACAGCACTCTGACATTTTGAAAATCAATATAAAAGTGGACGGGCCATATGTCATTCCCTCTCATTGCCATGTAGCCCTTTGTAGGAAAGTGGATGGACCTTGAGGGTGTCATGCTGAGTGAAGTAAGCCAGGCAGAGAAGGACAGAAACCATATGTTTGTACTCATAGATCTAGCAGGAAAACAAGAGAGACCTAATGGAGAACCAAGGGGAGCAGAGGAGGGAGAGAGAGTTGGGGAGAGAGAGGGATGCAAAACTTGAGAGACTATTGAATGCTGAGAATGAACTGAGGGTTGAGGGGGAAGGGGGAGGGGGGAAAAGAGGTGGTGGTGACGGTGGAGGGCACTTAAGGGGAAGAGCACTGGGTGTTGTATGGAAAACAATTTGACAATAAAATATTATGGAAAAAAAATAAATTAAAAAAAAAAGTGGACGGGGTAGGCGTTAAGATGGTAGAGAAGGAGTGGGATCGGAATTTCCCTGTCCCTCAAACACAGCAGTATTGAGGTCAGAACACTTGGAGTACCAGGAATATCAGCTGCAGAGTGACTGAAAAATCTCCATAGGAGGAAAGACACAGCTAGGTGGGACAGAAGTGAGTGTATGCAAACTGGGAGTTTAAAAGATGGTATGCAAGAGGAGGGGCAAGACGGCAAAGAAGTAGGGAGCTCTGTAATTTTCATCCACCCACAACTATAAAACTGAGAAGGACTGAAGCCACAATATTCTGATCTGCAAGAGTGGGAGGTAAACACACAGAGTCCGCAAAGAAGACAGCCTCATAGATGCCTGAGGCTACCTCAAGAAACGAGCCAAAGTACACACGGTCAGGAGTCCCAAATATCACTGAGTAGGGAAATAAAATAACCAAAGGCACAACAAGAGAAACTGAGAGTCACCATTCAAAGAACAGTTCCTGAACGGATAGGCCCCAAACAGTCAATGAGCCTCCATCCATTAATATAGCAATAGTAACAGGTGCAGAGTGCATAATGATCTTTTAAGACTGACAGGGACAGAAAGCTAGCCAAAATGATGAAACAGAAGAATTCTCTAAAGAAATTCCAGGAAGAAGTCACAGCCAGAGAACTGCTCAAAACAGATATAAGCAATGTAACTCAGGAAGAATTTAGAACAATTGTCATAAAATTCTCATTGGGCTTGAAAAAAGCATGGAAGTCATCAGAGAAGCTATTGATACAAAGACTAGGGACCCTCAAAATAGCTGTGAGGCATTAAGAAATGCTATAAATGAGGTGCACAATAAAATGGAGGTGGCCACTGAACGGATTGAAGAGGCAGAGAGGAGAACAGGTGAATTAGAAGTCACAGATATAGAAAAAGAGGAAGCCGAGAAAAAGAGAAAGAAATTGATCCAGGAGCATGAAAGGAGAATTCGAGACCTGAGTGATACAATCACACAGGACAATATTTCTATCACAGGAATTCCTGAAGAAGAAGAAGAAAGAGAAAAAGGTCCAGAAGGGGTGCTTGGTCAAATTAGAGCCAAGAACTTCCCCAATCTGAGGAAGGAAATAGACACTGAAATCCAAGAGTCGGTGTTTTGAAAAAATACATAAAATTGATAAACCACTAGCCAGGCTCCTCAGGGAGAAAAGAGACAACACCCAAATACACAAAATCATGAATGAAAATGGATCTGTTACAACCAATTCCTCAGGAATACAAGCAATCATCAGAGAAGACTATGAAAAATTATAAGGCAACAAACAGGACAACCTAGAAGAAATGGACAAATTCCTAAACACACATGCACTGCCAAAATTCAACCGGGAAGAAACAGAAAATCTGACCAGACCCATAATCAGTGAAGATATCAAATTAGTCATCAATAATCTCCCAATACTAAGAGCCTGGGGCCAGATGGCTTCCCAGGAGAATTCTACCAGACACTAAATGCAGAGTTAATACTCATTTCCTCAAGCTTTTCCAAAAAATAGAAACAGAAGGAAAACTTCTGGACTCATTCTACGAAGCCAGCAGCACTTTGATTCCCAAGTCTGACAGAGACCCAACCAAAAAAGACAATTGCAGGCCATTATCCTTAATGAATACATACGGAAAAATGCTCAACAAGATACTAGCAAATCGAATTCAACAGCATATAAAAAGAATTATCCACCATGATCATTCCAGTGTTACAGGGCTGGTTCAATATTCACAAATCCATCAATGTGATACATCATGTTAACAAAAGAAAAGATAAAGCCCTATGATCCTGTCTATAGATGCAGAAAAAGCATTTGACAAAATACAGCATCCCTTCTTAATAAAAACCCTCGAGAAAGTCGGGATAGAAGGAACCTACTTAAACATCAGAAACGCCATTTATGAAAAGCCCACAGCTAATGTTATCCTCAATGGGGAAAAACTGAGAGCTTTCCCTCTGAGATCAGGAACACAACAAGAAGGTCCACTCTCACCACGGTTGTTTCACATAGTGCTGGAAGTCCTAGCATCAGCAATCAGAAAACCAAAGGAAATAAAAGGCATCCGGATTAGCAAAGACGAAGTCAAACTTTCACTTTTTGCAGATAACATGATACTCTACATGGAAAACCCAACCGACTTCACAAGAAGCCTACTAGAACTGATCCATGAATTCAGCAAACTCGCAGGGTACAAGATCAGTGTACAGAAATCAATTGCATTTCTCTACACCAATAATGAAGCAAAGAAAAAGAAATCAAGAATCTGATCCCATTCACAATTGCACAGAAAGCCACAAAATGCCTAGGAATAAACCTAACAAACGATGTAAAAGACTTGTATGATGAAAACTGTCAAAAAAACTTATGAAAGAAATTGAAGAAGACACAAAGAAATCGAAAACCATTCCATGCTCATGGATCGGAAGAATAAACCTTGTTAAAATGTCATTATTACCCAAAGCAATCTACACATTCAATGCAATCCGTATCAAAATTGCACCAGCATTCTTCACAAAGCTAGAGCAAACTATCCTAAAATTCATATGGAACCACAAAAGACCCCAAATAGCCAAAGTAATATTGAAGAAGAAAACCAAAACGGGAGGCATCACAATCCCAGACTTTGGCCTCTACTACAAAGCTGTCCTCATCAAGACCATATGGTATTGGCACAAACACAGACACATAACCAATGGAATAGAACAGAGAACCCAGAACTGGACCCACAAATGTATGACCAACTAATCTTTGGCAAAGCAAAAAAGAGTATCCCATGGAAAAAAGACAGCCTCTTTAACAGGTGGTGCTGGGAGAACTGGACAGCAACAGGCAGAAGAATGAAACTAGACCACTTTCTTCCACCACACACAAAAGTAAACTCAAAATGGACGAAGACCTAATGTCACACAGGAAACCATCAAAACCCTACAGGAGAAAGTAGGAAACAGCTTCTTTGACCTCAATCGCAGCAATTTCCTACTGGACACATCCCCAAAGGCAAGGGAATCGAGAGCAAAACTGAACTCTTGGGACCTCATCAAGATAAAATGCATCTGCACTGCAAAAGAAAGAATCATGGAAACTAATAGGCAACCGACAGAATGGGAAAAGATACTTGTAAATGACATATTGGATAAAGGGCTAGTATCCAACATCTACTAGGAACTCCCCAAACCCTACACCTGAAAAACAAATAATCCAGTGACGAAATGGGCAGAAGACACATGAATAGGCACTTCTTCAAAGAGGACATCCAGATGGCCACAAGACACATGAAATGATGCTCAGTGTCACTCATCATCAGGGAAACACAAATCAAAACCACACTGAGATACCACCTCACACCAATCAGAGTGGCTAACATGAACTCATCAAAAGACTATTGATGCTGGTGAGGATGTGGAGAAACGGGCACCCTCCTACACTGTTGGTGGGAATGTAAACTGGTACAACCGCTCTGGAAAACAGTGTAGAGTTTCCTCAACAATTATCAGTAGAACTCCCCTATGGCCCAGCCGTAGGTCTGCTAGGGATTTACCCCAGGGGTACAAAAGAGCTGATGTATGGGGGCACATATACCCCAATATTCACAGCAGCACTTACAACAGTAGCCAAATCATGGAAAGAGCCTAAATGTCTATCAAATGATGAATGGATAAAGATGTGGTTTGTATATACAATGGATTACCATATGGCAGTGAGACAGAATGAAATCTGGCCATTCATAACAATGTGGACGGACCTCGAGGGTGTTATGCTAAGCAAAAGGAGTCAGGCAGAGAAGGACAGATACCCTGTGTTTTCACTCATAAGTCTAACAGGAGAAACTTAACAGAGGACCATGGGGAGGGGAAGTGGGGAAAAGAGGGAAAGATGGGAGGTAAATCATGAGAGACTCTTGCAAACTAAAAACTAACTGAGGCCTTAAGCAGGAGGGGGAAAGGGGAAGAGCGGTGAAGGTCATGGAGTAGGGCACTTGTGGGGAAGACCACTGGGTGTTATATAGAAACCAACCTGAAGACAAACTATAAAAAAAAAAGACAGTGACAAGACAGAAATATGAACCCATTACTAATATTGAAGAATAAAGAGGAATATAGGCTTCACAGAACATGCAGTTAGGATTTCAAAAGTAAGATTCTATTTCAAATCACTAACTAACATAGGAAAGTGCACATTCGCAATGTGAATATGCTACTTGGTGGGATGAAAAGTGATCTTTCCTTAGAGGAACAATTCGTGCCCCTGAGAGGATAAATGCGGAAGCCGATGGCAGAATGCAATGCACACCCTGCATGTAGCAGAGCAGAACCACTTATACATTATCCTACAAGCAGTTACCATGTTCTTCAATTCGTCCTATAATTTAATCAGTACCCAGTTGTGATGACAGTTCAGTTGAATCCATAATTTATTTTTCATCAGAGAAAGGGTACTGAATTGCTCAGCCTGGATATACACTTGTAGAATAAGAGTCAATAAAAGCATTCATTTTTGTCCATACCCATGTGGGCTACTGGTATGCCTACATTGCTTGTATCCTCTAGGTTAGCCATCTTAAAGATTCTCGATCCTCTCATGCAAGAAGGTATATGAAACACATCTAAGAAATAATGTATAATAAGCTTTCCATATGGAAATATGATTACCAAAAAGGGAAAAATAAATTTAATTACCACAAAATTTTTAGATACCGAAAATCCTTTCTATTTTGAAATCAGTGTCATATTTACTGAAAAGACCCATTTTAGCATTTAGGAAATGAACCCTATAATCATTCGTTTTCAAAATTAGTTGGATTTGTAAGATCATGTCAGTCTTTACAAGGTTTTAATTTTTTAAATTGTTTTAACTTTTTTTTTTTTAATTAATACAAAGCTCTTATGAAGTAGCTATCATATCATGGGGCATCTAAGTGGCTCTGTTGGTTGAGCATTCAACTTCAGCTCAGGTCAGGTCATGATCTCATGATTCGTGGGTTCGAGCCCTGCACTTGGCTCGGTGTTGACAGCTTAGAGCCTAGAGCCTGCATCAGATTCTGGGTCTCCTTCTCTCTCTGTGCCTCCCCTGCTTGCTCTCTCCCTCTCCCAAAATTGAATAAATATTAAATTTTTTAAATAGGAATCATATCAAAAAATTATCTGTCTTAAAAAAACAGCCAATGCTTCCATATTGAAATGAATCTCATTTGAGTAATAAATAGCAACGCAACATTTTTGTAAGGAAGCCCACATCTCTCATTCTGGATTTGCTGTTGTTGTTTTTCATAAGTGTTTATTTACTTATTTAGAGAGAGACAGAGTACGCATGCACAGGGGAGGGGCAGAGGGAGAGGGAAAGGGAAAATCCCAACAGGCTCTGAGCTGTCAGTAAAGAGCACGACAGAGATGTCTGACATGGGACTCGAACTCACCAATGGTGAGATTGTGACCTGAGCTGAAATCAAGAGCTGGACACTTAACCTACTCAGCCACCCAGCACCCCTCTCATTCTGTTTTGATTTGTGGGAAATGAAGATGATAATGGTGAGATCTTGTTGACACAATGTGTAAAATATCCTATACTTCCCAATAAGGCACTGGGTTTCTTCTGTACGATTGCTAGCTATCTGTAAAAGACAGCTTCACTGGCATCGCTGCACACGCGCTAAGTTTTGCAGTTATTATTTGCCACTTATTCACAGGACCGGGAAAGAATTGTAGAATTCCCAGTCTTGACGATGGTTCACTTTTTAACGAGACCAAGCACTAGGTAATAATATTTACGAAATGTAATTCACTTGTAAAAATTATAGAAAAGATCTATTTATATAGCAAGTATCATTTATTACGAGATGTTTCTAGAGGAAACTTTCAAAACAGTAACCTAAAAATCTTTTTTTCTTAGAGCTGCTGGGTAGCTCAGGTGGTTATCCATCTGACCTCTGCACAGGATGTGATCTCCTGGCCCATGAGTTTGAGTCCCACATTGGGCTCTCTACTGCCAGTATTGGAGCCTGCTTTGGATCCTGTCTACCTCCTTCTGTCCCTCTCCTGCTCACTCTCTCTTTCTCTCTCAACATTTAACACATACAAAATACACATTGATATATGGCATTTTAGGGATCCTGAGTGAAATAATGAATTTCTTTTCACATAATATTGTCTCCTATTTTCAATTACCTACAATTAACTTCTTAAATAATACTGAATAATAGACTATGAAGGAAAAAAATTCAGAAAGAAAAAAATACACATGCCATTTACACATGGGTATATTTTTCGTCATTGTTCTTTCTGTATCAAAACTTCTTTACTCTGACTTTACCTATGTTAGGACAACCAAGAGCAATTCGTTTTGTAACATCTTACCTGGATGGCAACTCGGGGAAGAATTTTCTGGTGTCTTTCCTTCTTTATAAGTGGATATTTGTTGGTATTGCCTATGAATAACAAAGGGAGATAAATATTACTATTTTAATACTGATATGAAAGACATTACCACATATATAAAATTCTTAGAGCATTTCAAATAATATCAGAGCTAATATCAAAACTTGAATTACCCTGAATACTTCAAATGCACACGTTCTATAAACGTTTCATTAAGCATGTAGTTAAAGAAGAATAAAACCATAAGATGAACTAGCCATGAATTCAGGGCATTATAGCTTAGTAAATTAGAATTAGTTTGCCATAATGGAAAGTGTTTTGAACTCAGAAGTCCTAGCTCTACTGTTGGGGTCCATCCAGCCAGAAGTGCTGTGTGGCCTTTGGGACCCTGCTTCCCCTACTTGAAAATGTGTGCACTTGACTGCTTGACCTAAATGGATCAGAGACTGGAGTTAGTTCTCCTATCGTTCATGCCACTTGGTAATTGCGGTTTCAGTAAATGGACAGACTTTCTTATTGAAACTTTCTCCCTGGTTAGAGGCACCTTACTCACAGACTATTGTTTAAACCTTTAAAGAAAAATAGCCTTGTCATAAGCCTGTTAATATTACACTATGTACGCAAAATAAGACTCCTGCTGATGTATTTTTAGTGGTGAATTATGTTTTTTGATCCTCTGTATTGTACTCCATTTCTGTCTTTAACTTTCTGTTCTCTCTTCCGTGAAAACAATAATCTATTCTGAAACATGTGATTCCTAAGAAGTTGCAAACAATGTAATCATTAAAAGAAAGATGTAATCACCTATGGTATATAAGACACCAAGTTTCACAGTAAAGTGTGGTCTCTTCCACCATTCATGTTGTCTGTGTTCTTTCTTATAGATATTTCGCCGACACCAACCCCCTACTCAGAGACCCTTGGACTCTGGTG
>NC_043709.1:105130181-105138293 GCF_006229205.1 Suricata suricatta
ATTCCTAAGAAGTTGCAAACAATGTAATCATTAAAAGAAAGATGTAATCACCTATGGTATATAAGACACCAAGTTTCACAGTAAAGTGTGGTCTCTTCCACCATTCATGTTGTCTGTGTTCTTTCTTATAGATATTTCGCCGACACCAACCCCCTACTCAGAGACCCTTGGACTCTGGTGCGTGGGCTGGTCCCCCGCACTCTACCACCAATAGCTATTTCTTTTTAGATAACCACTTCTGTTTGGCTCAAAGTCTTCAGCTATAACTCAAGTATCTCACTGCCTTACTTCCCAAGGTTGATAAAAGGATTTCATGAGATATGATGCCCAAAACATGGCTTCTCAGGCAAGGTGGTACCCATAACTCTGAGAAGGGCAATCTGAGACTTTCCATGACCTAAGAAAAGATGCTCCACAGGACTGAAAGCAGGGGTACAGGAACACCTGGGTGGCTCAGTCAGTTAAGCATCTAACTCTTGGTCTCAGCAGGGTGTTGATCTCAGGTCCAAGAGTTCAAGCCACATGCTGGGTGCCACACTGGGAATGGAGCCTACTTAAAAATAAAAAGAAGGTGGAGGTACAGATCTAGTACCAAAGGATAAAGGACAGTCTGATGTCTTTCTGTAGCATTACCTGAACTTCTCTGACAGCCTAGAAAGGTCTCAACTATCATCTCCTGGCAGAAAGTACAGGGACAGAGTATAGGAGATGTATCTCAAAGGAAAGTACAGGGTGTTCTACAAAACTGAACATTCCAAGACCCATGTAACTACTTATACAAAAGAGAGGTAACATTCATTGTACCCCACGCATAGGTGTTACACATGGAATGAAATGGATAAGGTGAGGATGCTTAAGGATAAAGTGCTCATAAGTCCTGAGATCAAGAATCCTGAACCCATTCCTACTTCTAACTAGTCTAGTCTTTTGCTTGATTTCTGGCTAATGCTGTGGACTAAGTCACTGCCATTCCAAAACTGCCTGAAACAAACTATGAAATCCCATCTGTTACATACGAAGTAACAGGCCAATTATTTGAAACCTCAGTGTAGTAATAACTAGCATTTTAATATAAACACACAATAAACCATTAAGAAGAGCATATTCATCTGCACGCCATCCATACATATCGAGAAAAGGCATCCATATCATGCTCAAGAAGAAGCCTGACTATATTTGCTGATTTAGTAGTTGCAGCAAACATGAGGGCTGGTCGAAAATAACAGAGAGATAACTTCACTCTTGGGAATTTAGAGTTCTTTGAACAACCGATCTGATATATTTTATCAGGTTAATGTCTTGCCTATCTGTACAGAATTGACCATTTACATGTTCAGGTGTCCATCTTTGTAAATGATCTCCGAGGCTAAAATGAAGGGATGAAAAGGAAGCTTCTTGTCCCACTTGGGTAATAATGTATTCTAGAACTTGCTAATTTAAAGTCCTTTGATGAATAAGAAACTATGCTGAGGTCACATCTCTGAATGGGTAAAGATTTTGAAAAAGAATGCCCCATTTCTCCTTCATCTGATACAGCGCATTTCAAAGCCATCTAGAGGTCAACTAAGTATAAAAACTATCTTAAAATGACCATATCTTAATGCTAAAGGTAATAAAGAAGTCATAATGAGAGTTAATGATGGTGATCAGCATATGGTAGGCATTCAATTAAATGCTGTGTATATAAAGTCTTATTTACACCCACCCACCCTTGAAGGATATATTATTATCCTCCTTTTTGCCTCAGGAAAAGTATTAATGATGATACATAATGCTCCCCAGGCCACAACAGGTAGCAAGCAGGAAAGCTACGAATTAAACCTAATCTTGTGTGAATCTAAACCCATCTCTTTTTTTTCTTATCACCTACCTATATCTTATCCTCATTAAAGGAATAGTCCATTGAATTCAAGTTACCTTTCATCTTTTACCCATACCATATAAAAATGAAATCAAAACAATACACTGGACTGAAAAAAGGATAAAAACTGATGAGCCAAAATATCTGGTAATAGTAAACATCACTTAGAGGTCATTTAAAAACATCACTATTCCTCTAGGGAAAAAAAAACAATTTAAAGCAAAGATCACCCATTAGACGAAACAACTCCTATTTATGTTTAATATGCATCTTAAAAAAAAAAACCATTTGAGAGAGCACAAGCAGGAGAGAGGCAGAGAGAGAGAAGGAAGCACAGAATCTAAGCAGCTCTAGGATCTGAGCTGTCAGCACAGAGCGAGATGGGGCACTTGAACCCATGAGCCATGAAATCATGACCTAAGCCAAAGTCAGAGGCTTAACCAACTGAGACAACCAGGCACCGTAACATACATCTTTTAAGGAAAATATATATGAAGTGGAAGTTCTTTTTAAAGTTTTTTTATGATTTTGGAAAGAGAGGGAATATGAGAGTGTGGGTGAGAACAGAGAGAGAGAGAGAAAAAGACAGAGAGAGAGAGAGAGAGAGAGAGAGAGAGAGAGAGAATCCTAAGCAGGCTCTGCACTGTCAATACAAAGTCCAGTGAGTGTGTGGTTCAAACTCACGAACCACGAGATCATGACCTGAGCCAACATTGGATACTTAACCCACTGAGCTACCCAGGCACCCCTATGAAGCAGAAGTTTAAAAAACTACAATAAAAGGGTTAAGAAGCCCAATATTGTGTTATAAAGGAAACTAAGAGCTGGGAGTCCACCCTTTAAAAACTAATATGAAATCCCTTTAGCTAACATCAAATCCTGTGGGGGGAAAAAATGATTGCAGGGGCAACTGGGTGGCTCAGCTGGTTAAGCATCCAACTCTTGATCTCAGCTCAGGTCTGGATCTTAGAGTCATGAGTTCAGACCCAGGGTTGGACTCCACAGTGAGCATGGAACCCACTTACAAATAACGATTGCAAATGATATCAGTCAACATTATCAGGGAATGGGAATTCTTCTATACCCTCTTCATGTTGCCCAGTCAGAATAATGGCTTATTGGCTATCTGATGATGTGTTGCCATTTTTCACTATGTAATTATAAATGAACCTTTTTATTAAGTAAATCTTCCAGACTAGAATAACGATTACCACTCTCAAAGAATATTAAGATTAAAAAAAATACAACTACTGTACCTTTTAATAGTATGAACTGTACGTAAATCTTCTTTCTCTTCTGCTAAAAATTCCACATTCTGCTCGTTCTCACTTATTGCAATGGGAAGTGGTGAGAGGCCAGCCTGTAAAAGAGCAAAAACAATTTATAATTTACAAAATTACATATTTCCATTTTGAATTTTGAACCTTACAGAAGATCCTCTAAACGTAGACCTGTAACACAAGAAGGAAATAAAAAACAGCCTCTTCCTTCTCACTCCTGTACTTTCACCTGCTGCTATTTCTCTTGAAAATAGCCCTCCTCCACTGGGGCGAGAGGGTGGCTCAGTCAGTGAGCATCTGACTTCAGCTAAGGTCAAGATCTCATAGCTCGTGTGTTCGCGTCCTGCATCGGGCTCTGTGCTGACAGTGCAGGCCCTAGGACCTATTTCAGATTCTGTGTCTCCCTCTCTCTCTGCCCTTCCTCCCTTGCTTGTACTCTGTCTCTCTCTCAAAAAGAAAGAAACATTTAAAACAGTTTTTTAAATAAACTAGCCATCCTGCACCTCCTTCAACAGATTATTTATAGTCATTCTCCCAAACTCACTTCATACACTACTGGTTCCAAAATCTTTGCTTCCATAGAGTACTTAATCATGGTATACTATAGTAACTATTCCCCATCGAAACCAAGAGCTTCTTGAGGGTAGGGGCTATTTCTTATCTATCTCCGAACCCTAAAATATAGCAGTAAATACTGTATTTTCACTGAATTAGTAACCTAAATGATGATCTCTGGAGTAGTGTTTCTTAAAATATATTCCAAATAACATATACGTTGCCAGAAGGTAAAGTACTAGGCCCCCATGGAAAGACTTCATGATCATCTATGTTTGAGAAATATTATAAAACTGCATTCTATGTCTAGGATGACAGAAATCCAATTAAATCGGGAGGAAGTAGCATTTCCGGGATATAGTTTTGAGAGCTTCCTGATAAAGGTGAGGTTGTCTCCAAGTTCTACACACTTGCCTCTCTTCTACCGATGGTATCAGGATCCACTGACATCCTACATGTCAACATAAGGCATTCCTGCTCCAAATGGGTCACTAAGGAGATGTGCTATGACCTCAAAGAGACAGGCTTCAAAAGTTCTTTGATTGCTTACTATGAAATAGTCCATGGGTGTGGGAAGCAGCAGCAAGGAGCTAGTAAGGAGAGTGTGATTGAGCAAAAGCTCTCGTGCCCTTACAACCCTTGCAGCTGCCCCCAGGTTCTCAGAGGTTAAATCACTTAAAATGTTAATTGTACAAATGTCCTTCATGCTTCTTGAGTTAGCATGTTAATTCTATTAATGTCCTTCAAGCTTTGGCAATCTTCTGGGATTCTTCACAGCCGTGGCTGTCCGTATAAAACTACTTGCCTGTAAGAAATAAAGCGGCAATATGGGCATCACTCATGTTCCTCCCGTCCCCATCCTTTAGCTCTCTCTTCTTTTCCTCATTCCCTTATGCTCATGTCCTTGCTGCTGGGCGCCCACGTGTGTACAACACATGGGTTTCTCGTAGTATAAAATGCTACGTTTGCATCTTAATTGTTAGGAAGCTCAATGTTCAATTTTATTCTCAATTATCATCATTCTGGGGCACTAATGCATATCTACTTCTAAAACACTCTGTATTCTAGTTTTCACTGTAATAGCAACTTACTTTAAATTTTAGACAAAATATAAATCAGAAATAAAAATATCATGGCTTTTCCATAAAATTTTCAAATTTAGCATAATGAAAGCTACTAAATTATTTCCATTTTTTAGGGACCAATGCTGAGGAGAAAGATAATATTGTCTGCTATATGCAAACCTATTCAACTCTAACTGTGGTTAATCTAGAATGGCTTGTAAATATTCCAATAGGAATATGATTATTTATAGGACATAGAAGGAAAAAGTGAGTTTTCTAAAACCAACTTATAGAGACACCTGTGTGGTTCAGTCAGTTAAGTGTCCAGCTTAGGTTCAGGTCATGATCTCACAGTTTGTGAGTTTGAGCCCCAGGTGGGGCTCTATGCTGACAGGTCAGAGCAAAAAGCCCGCTTCAGACTGTGTGTCTCCCTTTCTCTCTGCCCTACCCCCACTAAAGCATGCACCTTTGCTCTTTCTTTACTTCAAAAAGAAACATTAAAAAAATAAATAGAATACAAACACATCATAAATTCTCACTTGGAAAATTCAATCCTCTTCCTAAGACAATAACATAAAATTCAAAAAATATATTTAAATTAGTAAGGATTGTCTTGAAACCTTGAAATCTTGATCAAAATATCCCATAAAACACGGGCGCCTGGGTAGCTCAGTCAGTGAAGCATCTGACTCTTGATTTTGGCTCATGATTCATGAGTTCAAACCCAGTGCCTCCTAGGGATTCTCTCTCTCCTCTCTCTCTCTCTCTCTCTCTCTTTCTCTCTCTCTCTCTAACATAAATTTAAAACAAATTACCAAGGTTGCTCTCTAACAAGAGATCTGAATAGCATACTCTTCAAGTGTATGTATGTATGTATACATATATATATGTCATAAAAAGTAATTGCAAAAACAATGCTTGTGGAGGCAAAGGAGGTGACTCAAGGAAGACAAGAATCTAGGTGGGGACAACAGACACCTGGAGACACACATGCCTCATATAAACAGGGCAGCCACTGCAAAGCACACCAAACAGCAGTGTGGGCTCAATATACCAGATATGATACTACGAGAAAAGTCTGAAATCCAGATTTCTCCATGAGTGCCATAAGTTTAAATGTTGACTCAATTAATGGAAGAAACTAAATATATCCAGGGGCCAAATTTAGCCAATAGCCTACTTGTCTTTTGGTTGTGCATAAAGCAAATATTTGTACACAAAACTTTTCTTAAGTATCAGTATCATGTTTTACCTATACTTTAGGCCAAATATGTCCTAAAAATTGCTATTAAGACTCATAAGAGGGACACCTGGGTGGCTCAGTTAGTTGAGCATCTGACTATAGACTTCAGATCACGTCATGATCCTAGGGTTGGTGGACTCAGTCCCACATTGGGCTTGGCACTGAGCATGGAGCCTGCTGAAGATACTCTCTCACACTCTCTCTCCCCCTCTGCCGCTTTCCCCCATTCACATTCTCTCTTTGCCTAAATCATTAAAACAAGAAGACTTGTAACACCCCCTTTAAGAACTTTTCCAAAGCTTATTAAAACTACAATCTACTTGTATTTAATTCTCCCAGATTGTTAATCAAATAGACCAATTAGTTCATAAGGATGCTGAAACTAAATTCCTAAAAACAATTCTCCACTGTATTGTCACTAGGTACATTGTGATGTTTAAAAACTACCATTTGGGGGGTGGAGCCAAGATGGCGGAGCGGAAGGGAGCTCTGTAAACTCCCTCCGCACCAAAGTTTTTTGAACTGAGAAGGATATTACGATCATCTGAGAGAGCGGAAGGAGAAAATACGAACTCCAGAAGGAATAGAACCTCAAGGATATCTGAGTGAGTGGGGGCGAACGGGGGAGATCCAAGGATGGGCCAGCCCGGGACGGGCAGGGGAGGTAAGATCCCCAGCCCAACATGGCGCAAGCGCGCAGCACCCGAGAGACAAAGGGAAGAGACAGAGTCGGAACACGCTCATAGAACTGTCTCTGGGGAAGAGGTATAGAACGCTTGGCTGCGCTTGGAGACAGAAACCCACTCCATAGATAACTGCTGGGTAGCGGGGTGCAAGAGAAGGAACAGCCTCCAGCCCTAAGCCATCTTATCGGGGAATCAGAGGCGTCTGTGGCTGTGAGAAGTGGCTGCGCTGGGGAGGCGCACTCCCCGGCAGGAAGCGGCCGGAGCGGCGACTGCACCAGGCGCAAGCAATTCGAACTTGGTTTTGGGAACGGGACCACGGACCGCATTTCCACGGCACACCTCGCCCCCTGCACGGACTGCGCGAATCCCGGGTCCCCACAGGGAAAAAAATAAGGCACACACCGACAGGACCCTCAACAAAGAGTCGGTGGCAGGTGGAGGCCCGGACGCGCGCTTAGAATGTAGGAGCTCCCAGCACATTTCCAGCAGCGCACAGCGTCTTGAGCAAAGCTATGGGAAACGAAGAGAGACTCGGTTTTTTGCTTTTTGTTTTTTTCCATTCCCCCATTGCAATCGCGATCCTGACTGGGGGTGAGGACTCCGCAAATGAGTCTGTGAAGGTGCGCACTTCACCTCCTGCTGCTCATTTCGCCTCAGGCAGGGGCGGAGCCTCTGAGAGCAGACTCCAAGACTTACCACATCAAACCAAGCCTATCCACCAGAGGGAGCTGCTGCTTGCTTTTTTGTTTTGTTTTGTTTTGTTTTGTTTTGGTTGTTTGTTTTTTTAATATATAACAAAAATCTTTCTTTCTTCACTAGTTTCGTACTTATTTCTTTGTCATTATTACCTTTTTCCTTTTTCTTTACTCAATTCCTTTAAATTTTACTCCTTATATTCTTTCTCCTTTCTCCCTTACTTTTTCACCTTCTCGCAACCCAGATATATTCTCCTATATCTCATCCTTACTTCTCCCCTAAACGTCATACACTTTTAAGCGGTCTACTGTCCTTTGTTGTCTCCGACCCCCTTTTACATATATTTTTTTGTCTTTTCTTCTTTCTCTTTTCTTTTTATTTTCTCTTCTTCTCTTCCTTTCGTCTCTTTCCCTCCCATTTTCTTTCTTTTCATTCCCCCCTGTAATGTGTTTCTTTGTTTGATTTGTCTGTGTGTGTGTGTGCTTCTGTTCCCTCGGTGTTTGTCAGTCTGTTTTCCTTCATAGGACTACACCAAGAAACAAGCCAAAGTGTGCAAGAAGGCGAGTCCCAAATATTGCAGAGTAGGGAAATAAAATACTCACAGACACAACAAGAGAAACTGAGAGATATCATTAAGAGAATATCTCCTGAAACGGCAGGCCCTGGACAGTCAATAAGCCTCCTTTAACAGAGAAATACTAATAATAGGTGCACAGAGCCCATCGAG
>NC_043709.1:105138393-105152248 GCF_006229205.1 Suricata suricatta
ATGACATATGGCCCTTCGTAGGAAAGTGGATGGACCTTGAGGGTGTCATGCTGAGTGAAGTAAGCCAGGCAGAGAAGGACAGAAACCATATGTTTGCACTCATAGGTCTAGCAGGAAAACAAGAGAGACCTAATGGAGAACCAGGGGGAGCGGAGGAGGGAGAGAGAGTTGGGGAGAGAGAGGGATGCAAAACTTGAGACTACTGAATGCTGAGAATGAACTGAGGGTTGAGGGGGGAGGGGGAGGGGGGAAAAGAGGTGGTGGTGATGGTGGAGGGCACTTAAGGGGAAGAGCACTGGGTGTTGTATGGAAAACAATTTGACAATAAAATATTATGGAGGAAAAAAAATAAAATAAAATAAAGAAAAAAAATAAAATAAAAAAATAAAAACTACCATTTGGATTGTGCCAAGGCTATATGAACTTAACAGACATCATAACACAGTCTGTGAGATAGCTTCAACTAATAAAGCGGATTCAAGCTTTTCTTGCCGTCAGGAAAACCCTGATTGTAATAACCATTTGCAAATAGAATGAATGGATATCAAAAGATATAAAATCTTTAATGAGTCAGACTCTACTTAGGTAACAACTATCCATAAGTCTCTGGGTGCCAGTGAATGACTGAGGGTTGGATGAAAAATTATTCCCTAAGCCACCAGATATAGCCAATAAAATCACTTCTCACACAGGCAGAGATAGATGAAAGGCTAATGTTTTGGAGAGAGTTGGAGGAAGTAGCATGTATTGAGTTGAAGGAAATAGCATGTATCACTCTCCAGCTCTTCCAGAGATTTCTTAGGTTTTTGACATCTGTAAACTGATATCCTATTCTTATCCATTCAGTAGTACGTTTAATTTTTTACGATTAATTTATTTTGAGAGTGAGAGAGCAAGCAAGCATGAGCAAATGGAAAAGAGCAGGGAGAGAGAGAATCCCAAAGGTCTCCACACCATCAGCACAGATCCCAATGGGTGGCTTGAACTCACAAACCATGAGATCACAACCCGACTGGAAGTGAGACACTTAAGCAACTGAGCCACCCAGGCACACCTCCTCTCAGTAGTTAGCTTTTTTATTTTCATTTTTAAACGTGCACTTCTTTTCGACAAAAGAGAGGGAGACAGAGCATGTGTCGGATGGGGCATAAAGAAAGGGAGACACAGAATATGAAGCAGGCTCCCGGCTCTTAGCTATCAGCACAGAGCCCAATGTGAGACTTGAACTCACAGATTATGACCTGACATGAAGTCGGATGCTCAACTGACTGAGCCACCCAACCATCACTGGAAAAAATTCTCAGGAAGCCTGGGTGGCTTAGTCCATCAGGTGCCCAACTTTGGCTCAGGTCATGATCTCACAATTCATGAGTTCAAATCCCTGATTAGGCTCTCTGCTCTCAGCACAGAAGCTGCCTCAGATCTTCTGTCCTCCTTTCTGTCTCAAAAGTAAACAAACATTAAAAAAATTATCCTCAATATTTAGTTAGTTACTAAATACCACTGTGATCATATTCTCTTATATTTCTACAGCACCTTTTACAGTTTACAAACTGTTCCCACATGTGTTCATTACACATAAGCAAGGGGTGGGTATTAGTACCATTGTTATGAACAAGGTCATTGACATTCCCACATGTTATACAAGTTTTTCCAAGATTCCACAGCTAGTAAGTGACAGAACCAGGGTGCTCGCATGTCTTTTGACTTCAAAGACAGTGCTTGTAGCAATTGTGCAGCAGCTGCCTGAGTCTAAGAGTTGAGGCCTCTTTCCATAGTTGTCACCATCAAATAGGCCATCGTGACTTTACTTATATAACTACAAGTATGGCTGCCATACTAAAATGATTTTTACTTATTAAAGCACCACTAAATCAAACTGTGGGTATCATAATCCCAATTCTCCTTATAGATCTACTGGACAAGCCAAATATAATATTTTCAAGTCCCAGGCCTTACCTTTTGCAGCTTCAAGTTGTAGAAACCTATAATCCAAACTTGTTCTGGATTTCATGAAAAGTCTGACACATCCATAGACCACAGAATCATATATTTGGCCATAGGTTCACCTAGAGTCATTCTTTAGTTTTGTAGGTAACGTCAAAACCCAAATTCATTCCCTATAACCCTAGTCTAAGCATAGTCCCTTCCTTGAGTACTGTGGAAAGACAGAATATATTACCCTCCAAGGGAAAAAGACCCAGAGGCCCTTTGTTGACTGGGCAGAGTGGTGCTACCCTAGAACCGGTCTGAGCGATGTGGGATTCTATAAGGTTCTGAATCCCAGATAGGTGTGTAGGGAAGCACGGGAGACTGTGGAGCAAAGCCAGCCGGCCCCTGACTATTCCGTGAGGACAGCCTAAACAGTGAGGTTTGAGACACCTCGTGCAGGAGGAGAGATTGGGATGTCGCCACTTTTCTCCCATCACCAACATGGTGGGGCTTCTGGGAATGGACAGCGAGCTCCAGTGGAGGCAGATGGATTACATGAAACCCTGCCCCTCTGTGGCTGGTACCTACTACACTACCGGAGTGAGACTGACACTGACCCAACCAGATGGCCCCTCCTCTAGACCAGTACAGCCACCAGTCCCAGGCACCAGTGGATAACTGTCCTATGCTTTTCCATTTTAGACCATTTCTCTTTTTAATTATTATCCTTTTCTTGTCTTGTCTTGTCTTATTAATGTTTCTTTCTTTATTTTGATAGAGAGAGTGAGTCAACAATCAAGAGAGCTACAGAAAGAGAGACAGAGAGAATCCCAAGCAGGATCCACACTGTCAGGGCAGAGCCGGATATGGGGCTCCAACCCACGTGAACAGCAAGATCATGACCTGAGCCAAAATCCAGAGTCACATGCTTAACCAACAGGGCACCCCAGGTGCCCCTCTTATTTTCTTTCTCATGGCTTTTCTCTTCTTTGCTTTCCATTTTCTTTTTCCCTTGTCCCTTTGGAATCAGCCTCATAGTCTCTGATTTGAGTTTTGGTCAATTCTTATTTTGTTTATACATATAGTTTCTTTCTTCCTCTCTTCTGGTTGCTTGGTTGTTTAATCAGGCATTTTTACTCTATTCTTTTCACAACTTTTCAGTATCTCCTTCAGTACTTCCCTCCATCTCTTTCTGGATTAACCCCTATAGTTTCTTTCATTCTCTACCTGGTCTTGGTTCCCACCCCTGTCATTTCTCTCTTTGTTTGGGATGAGTTTTCTTCACCACCCCTTTCTCCTTTTTTCCAGGGTTACTTCAACGAACAAATCAAAGTACACCTGGTGGAAGGTCCAAATCACCACTACATGTAGCGAGAAAAGCAGCCAAAGATGCAACAACAGAGTGCAACAACACCCTCCAAAAACTTTCTGATGTGCCAGGCCCTGTACAGTGTATGACCCCTTTCTAATCTAGTAGTACTCTCAGGTGGGGCACACAGAACAAGCTATTAACTTGCATAAAGGACAGAAAGCTAGCAAAAATGACAAAATGGAAGAATTGTCCTCAAAAAAAATCAAGCAGACATGACAACCAGAGAATTTCTTGAAAGAGCTTTAAGCAATATATCTGATCAAGGATTTAGAATAATGGTCATAAGACTAATAGCTGGGCTTCAAAAAAGCATAGAAGGCAGAAGAGAGCCTACTGCCTCAAAGATCAAGGACCTAAAAAATAGTCATGACGAATTAAGAAATGCTGTAAATGAGCATTAACTATTAACTAGAGGCAGTGACAGCAAGGATCAGAGAAGCAGAGGAGAGAATGGGTAAAAGAGAAGATCAAATTGTGGAAAATGATGCAGTTGAGAAAAGAAAAAAAGAGTTACTAGACCATGAAGGGGGGAATTGGAAACCTAAGTGATTCAGTGGAATGAAATAATATCTGTATCCTAGGAGACCAGAAGAAAAAGAGTGAGAGAAAGGGACAGAACGTTTATTGGAACCAATTATAGCTGAGAACTTGCTTTATCTGTGGAAAGAAACAGGAATCCAAGTCCACGGGCACAGAGAACCCCCATCAAAATCAACAAAAACAGGTCAACACCATGACATGTCATAGTCAATCTGCTAAAATACAAAGATAAAGAGAGGACTCTGAAAGCAGCTAGGGACAAATAGGTCTAAATCTACAAGGGTAGACACATAAGGGTAGCTGCAGACCAGTCCAGTGAAACTTGGCAGGTCAGATGGGAGTGGTAGGAAATACTCAATATGCTGAATAGGAAAATACGCAGCGTAGAAACATTTATTCAACAAGGCTGTTATTTAGAATCAAAGGACAGAGAAAGGCTTTCTTAAACAAAACCTAAAGGAGATCATGACTACTAAACCAGCCCTGCAGGATATCTTAAGGGGGAGACTTTGAGTGGAAAGAATGGAGACTACAAAGGACCAGAGACATCACCACAAACATGAAACCTACAGGTAACATAATGACAGTAAATCCATTTCATTCAATAATCACTGAATATGAATGTACTCAATGCCCCAATTGAAAAACATAGGACTTCAGAACGGATCAAAAAAACAAACTTAGGATCGATCTATATGCTGTGTAGAAGAGACTCATTTTATCCCTCTTTAAATGTATTGCTTATGTTTTTATTTATTATTGAGACAGAAACACAGTGTAAGTGGAAGAGGGGTAGAGAGAGAGGGGGACGGAGAATCTGAAGCAGGCTTCAGGCTCTGAGCTGTCATCATGGAGCCTGATGTGGGGCTCGAACCCACAAACTGTGAGATCACAGCTTGAGTCAAAGTCAGATGCTTAACTGACTCAGCCACACAGGCACCCTAAGAGATTCATTTTACACCTGAGGGCACCAGGGATTGAAAGTTTAGAGACCCATCTGTCATGCTACTGGAAGTCAAAGAAAAGCTGGAGTAGCCATACCTACATCAGACAAACTAGATTTAAAACCAAGGATTCTAACAACAGAGTAAGAAGCGCATTATATCATAATTAAGGAGTCTATGCATCAAGCAGAGCTAACCCTTGTAATTGTTGATGCCACTAAGGAGAGTGCACACAAATATATGAAAAATTATGAATCAATTCACCACAGACATGAATCAATGGACATATACCAATAATGTGACTATAGAGCACGTCAATGCTCCACTTACAGCGATACACAGATCATCAAGGCAGAAAATCAATAAGGAACAACGACTCCAATACATTTACGACCTAACGAATAGATTCAGACCTTTTCCTCCAAAAGCAGTAGAATACATACATAGAACATTACCCAAAGAGATCACATACTGGGCTGCAAATCAGCACTCAACAAAGAGATAAGGATTGAGGGGCACCTTGGTGGCTTAGTCAGTTAAGCATGCGGCTTCGGCTCAGGTAATGATCTCATGGTTTGTGGGTTCGAGCCGTGCGTCGGGCTCTGTGCTGACAGCTAGCCCAGAGCCTGAAGCCTGCTTCTAATTCTGTGTCTTCCTCTTTCTCTGACCCTGCCCTGCTTGCACTGTCTCTCTCTGTCTCTCAAGAATAAAAACATGAAAAAAAAAACAGAAAAAAATTGACATCACGTCATGCGTATTTTCACATCACAATGCTATGAATCTTGATATCAACCCAAAGAGAGAATATGAAAAGCCTCCAAATACATGGAGGTTAAAGAACATCCTAATGAAGGATGAATGGGTAAACCAGGCAATTAAGGAAGAAATTAAAAATCATATGGAAGCAAGTGAAAATGAAAACAGAACAGTCCAAACCCTTCGAGATGCAGCAAAGACAGTCCGAAGAGGAAAATACATTGCAATCCAGGCTGATCTCCAGAAGTAGAAATGGTCCCAAATACAGAAACTAACTTCACTCCTAAAGGGACTAGAAACACAGCAGCAAGGAAAGCCTAGTGTCAGCAGAAGAAAAGAAATAATAAAGATTAGACCAGAAATCAGTAATATAAATCCAAAAGCAAAGTAGAACAGATCAATGAATCTAAGAGCTGGTTGTTTTTTAAATAAACAAAATTGGTAAACCCATAGTCAGTCTTCTCAAATAGAAAAAGGAGAGGCCCAAATAGCTAAAATCACAAATGAAAGAGGAGAGACCATAACCAACACCACCAAAATACAATCATTAGAGAATTCTATGAAAAACTGTATGCCCACAAACTGGACAACCTGGAGAAATCGATAAATTCCGAGACACCTACACAGTACCAAAACTCAAACCGGAAGAAACAGAAATTTTGAACCAGTGAAGAAACTCAATCAGTTATCAAAAATCTCCCAACAAATAAAGTCCTAGGCCAGATGGCCAGATGGGGAATCCTACCAGACCTTTAAAGCGGAGTTAAGACCTATACTTCTCAAGCTGTTTCAAACAATAGAAACGCAAGGAAAGCTTGACACATTCTATGAAACTAGCATCATTTTGATTCCCAAACCACACAGAGACCCCACTAAAAAGGACAATTAAAGGTCAATATCCCTGATGAACACCCATGCAAAAATCCTTAACAAGATACTATCAAATGAAATTCAACAGTGTGCTCAAGAGGTTCACTGTGATCAATGGGATTCATTCCTGGGCTGCAGGGCTGGATCAATATTCATAAATCAATCAACATGATACATCACATTAACTGAAGAAAACATAAGAACCAAATGATCCTGTCAATCGATGCAGAAAAAGCATCTGATGGAATGTAGCACCCTTTCTTTTTTTTAAATTTATTTTTATTTATTTTTTATACAGAGAGAGACAGAGCATGAGAGGGAGAGGGGCAGAGAGAGGAGGAGACACAGAACCGGAAGCAGGCTCCAGGCTCTGAGCTGGCTGTCAGCACAGAGCCTGATGCGGGGCTCGAACCCACGAACGTGAGATCTGACCTGAGCCGAAGTCGGAGGCTTAACCGACTGAGCCACCCAGGTGCTCCTGCAGCACCCTTTCTTAATAAAACCATCAACAAAGTTGGATGGAAGGATATACCTTATCATAAAAGTCACATATAAAAGGCCCACAGCTAATATCATCCTCAATGGGAAAAAACTGAGAGCTTTCCCACTGAAATCAGGAATGTGAAGGGATTCTACTCTCACCACTGTTGTTTAACATAGTTTTGGAAATCTTAGCCTCAGCAACCACACAACAAAATGAAATAAAAGGCATCCAAAATGGCAAAGAAGTCCAACGTTCACTCTCTGCAGATGACATGATACCATACCTCCCAAACCTGAAAGACTCCACCAAAAAATTCTAGAACTGATCCATGAATTCAGCAAAGTCACAGAATGCAAAATCAATGTGCAGAAATTGGTTGCATTTCTATATGGCAATAATGAAGCAACAGAAAGAGATATCAAGGAATTGATCCCAGTACCATTACAGCAAACCATAAATTACCTATGAATAAATCTAATCAAAGAGGTAAAAGTTCTGGACGCATAGAAAACCTATGAAATTAACCGAAGAAGACATAAAGAAATGGAAATATATTCCATGCTCATGGAATGCAAGAACAAGTACTGTTAAAATGTTCATACTACCAAGAAGAATCTACACATTCAATGCAATCCCAGTCAAACTGGCACCGGCACTCCTCGTAGAGCTAGAACATACAATCCTCAAATTTGTATAGAACCACAAAGGACCCAGAATAACCAAAGTCATGTTGAAAAAGAAAACCAAAGCGGGAGGCATCACAATCCTGGACTTTAGCCTGCACTACACAAAGCTGTAATAATCAAAATGCATGGTACTGGCTCAAATCAAACATATAGACCAATGAAATGCAGTAGTGAATCCAGAAATAGACCCACACATTGATAGCCAAATAATCTTCAACAAAGCAGGAAAAAAGACAGTCTCTTTAGTGACTAGGGCTCAGAGAACTGGACAGCACCATGCAGAAGAATGAAAGTGGATGACTTCTTTACAACATACACACAAACAAATTCAAACGGATAAAAGGCCTCATTGTGAGACAGGAAACCAGCAACATCCTTGAGGAGAAAATAAGCAACAACCTCTCTGACCTCAGCTGCCGAAATTTCTTACTTGATATGACTCCAAAGGCAATGGACATAAAAGCAAAAATGAACTGGGACCTCATCAAGATTGAGAGCTTCCACACAGCAAAGGAAACAATCAACAAAACTAAAAGATAAAGGACGGAATGGAAGAAGATATTTGCAAATGACCTATCAGATAACAGGCTAGCAAGAAACATTTAAAAAGAACTTGCCAAACACAACACTCGAAAAGTAAGTGAAGAAATGGGCAGAAGACATTAATAGACACTTTTCCAAAGAAGACATCCAGATGACCAGCAGACACACAAAAAGATGCTCAATAGTGCTCATCATCAGGGAAAAACAAATCAAAACCCCACAAAGATACCACCTCAACCAGTTAGAGTGGCTAAAATTAACAACTCAGGAAATAACAGATGTTGGCGAGGATGCAGAGAAACGGGAACCCTCTTGCACTGTTGGGGGGGCATGTATAGAGGTGCAACCCCTCTGAAAAACAGTGTGAAGATTCCTCAAAAAATCAGACATAGAATTACCTTACAACCCAGCAATAGTACTATTAGGAATTTATCCAAAGGATACAGCAGTGCTGATTTGGAGGGGCACATATATCCCAAGGCTTACCACTGTTCTCTCAACCACAGCCGAATTATGGAAAGAGCCTAAATGTCCATCAACTGACTAATGGAAGATAATCAAGAAGATGTGGTTTAATATATATGATGCAATACCAGTTGGCAATGAAACAGAATGAAATCTTGCCATTTGCTAAGGTATTATGCTAAGTGAAATAAGTTAGTCAAGAGAAAGCTATCATAGGCTTTCACTCCTATGTAAAATTTGAGAAACTTAACAGAAAATCATAGGAGAAGGGATAGAAAAAAAAGAGTTACAAACACAGAGGGAGGTAAACCATGAGAGACTCTAAGATACAGAGAACTGAGGATTGATGAGGGTGGGGAAAAGGGATGATAGGCACTGAGAAGGGCACTTGTTGGAATGAGCACTGGGGTTATATGTAAGTGATGAATCACGGGAATCTACTCCTGAAGCCAAGACTACACTCTATATGCACTGTATATTACCTAAGTTGACAATAAATTGTAAACAAGTTGAAGTAAATAACAGATAAATAATAATAATAAAAGCAAGGGAGGGGCAGTCAGTTAAGCCTCCCACCTTGGCTCAGGTCATGTTCTCGTGGTTCATGAGATCAAGCCCCTCATCAGACTCACTACCATCCCATCAGAGCCTACTCTGAATCATCTGTCCCCCGTCTATCCCCATCTATCCCTCCCCTTCTTGCTCACATACTCTCTCTCAAAAATAAATAAACATTAAACATACTTTTGAAAAATAAATATAAAAATACAGTAACAGCAGCAGGGGGAAAACATGTGATTCAACATTTCAAGTCTATACTTCAACATTAGTTAAGAATGTAAAATATATTTTACTCTGAGAGACAAATATTCCTTTCTGTGATGAATGGCACTAATATTAACAAAAAGATTGAGTCATAAAACATCAATTCAAGATTTACTAAGAATACTCCTTTTAAAAATTCCTCTTGGGGTGCCTGGGTGGCTCAGTCAGTTGAGCGTCCAACTCGTGGGTTTCAGCTCCTGTCATGATCCCAAGGTCGTGAGATCAAGCCCTGTGTCAGGATCTGTGCTGGCAGCTCAGAGCCTGGAGCCGGTTTCAGATTCTGTGTGTTCCCTCTCTCTCTGCCCTTACCCCACTCATGCTCCATCTCTCTCAGAAATAAGTAGATGCTTTTATAACGTAACTATTGTTGGAGATATTTCAATAAGTAAAAATCATCCTCTAGAAATAATTTTCTACATTCCATTGGCAACATTTCCCTGCTTAGGATTTTATTATGACAAATAGGTTCATATAAGAAAAATTATAAAATTTGAATTCATTCATTTGCTATGTGTGTGATGTGTTTATTATGTTGGATACTTATTAAGAAACAAGGGGACCTGAGGGGCTCAACTTGATTAAGCGCCCAACTTGATTTTGGCTCAGGCTACTGAAGCTCTGTGTCAGGCTCTATACTGACAGCACAAAACTCTCTCTCAGCTACTAAATAAATAAATAAATAAATACACAAATAAATAAACATTACAAAATTAAAAGTCAAAATAAAATGAAAAATCAAAATGCAGAAAAGTTTTTAATATTTTTGTTCTTCAAGAATGTAGCAGCTTAAGTGGCACCTGGGTGGCTCTGTCAGTAAAGCATCTGACTTTGATTTTTTCTCAGGTTGTCACCTCAAAGTTTGTGATTTTGAGCTCTGCACTGCGCTCTGTGATGACCATGAAGAGCCTGTTTGGGATTCTCTCTCTCATCCCTCTCTACCCTGGGTGCTCTGTCTCAGAAAATAACTAAATAAACTTAAAAAAAAGTCTTGTAGCTTAAAAATATTTTTTCATTTAATGCATAAAGAAATTTTAAGTAATGGAAAGAATGTTTTTTTCTCTATTTATTCTGAAAAAGATCTAAAATATACCAAGATCATACCACACAGTAAATTAAGTTTGAAGCCACAAAAAAGACAAAAGCCAAAAATTGAAAATACATAATAAATCTGGTAAGGTCTAAAACAGATTTCACTTTGGATTCTCTATAAACACAGGTTTTGCTAAACTAAATATAAGATATCACCCTTTATGAAACTTAAAAGTAAGGAGAACATTTCCATCCAGTTCTTCACAAAAATCATCTCTAAGTCATTCAGAAGAGTCTGAGCATTTTTTTCTTTTTTTACTGACTGGCCTTCTTTTCCCATATGTTAAGATATAAAGAGTATCTGCTCTCCCTTCATCCCACTACTGCTGTCATGATTTTGTAATAACTTCTTTCAACTCTTCACACTTAAAATTCATCTTACCCCTCCCCCTCCTAAAGGAATTCTTCCCTTTTATCCCTCTCATCTTCGTATTTGTCTAGCTGTTCTTTCAAAATGCCTTCTCATTCTTTGCTTCCACGATGGCATACCTAAGAATTGTTGAGCCCCACCAACCTTTAGAGATCGCAGTCCTGTACTTGTCTCTATGTTGTTATGACACTGTTTTCTATTATGATCCTGAGGACTTCCATTTCTTGCTAAGACACTTTTCATCATTATAAGAATCCATTGGATGGTATGAGGGGAAAAAAGTATAAAACAAAACAACTTACCCCTGCAAGACCACGGAGAGCTAAAGGCTTGTGATGACTTTTTACAGAAGATGATGGAAAAACAGGAGAAGAGCCATCAACTCCGACTGGTGGTGTGGACAATCCTTCACCCAGATCTTCATTTTCAGAAGAAGCATTATTGTCCTCAGCTATCACAGTGTCAGAATTTGCTTCTGCTTAACAGAAAACAAAGTAAAGAGTACATGAAAATATCTGCAATTTCTATTAGTGAACAACACAATGGACAAGGATTGGGGCATAAGACAAGTCTTCAAATAGCTTACCGTTTTGCCTGTGTTGCTGAGAAGCAAGCATTCGCTCTCTTGAGGGTGGTTTCGAGACATACTAGGAAACAATTAACAGCTTTGAGAATGATATATATCAGATTTGATAAAATGATCATAATATTCACCATTACCAAATGAGCACCATTACACAAGGAACACAGGCGTTGGAATCATTCAAATGTAGATTCTGCCATTCTCAGATCTGAGCTCTACTATGTACTATTCCCAGTCTACATTTTCTCCTGGGGTGAGGATTACAAGAGATTTCATAAGGAGTCTCAAAATGGTGCTTTCCTTACCTGTAACTGTCAGTATACAAATTCATTACCAATATACCCTAACATAAAAATTGATCCCTCGGTAATTTAAAGCATATTGAAAAAATTAACACTAAGAAATTTAATTTGTCACAATTTGAAGTATTTGCATGATTTATATTTGCAGGAATTCTCTCTTAGCTGAGCAATTTACTGATAACTGACTACTTTCTGGGCCTGGACACCATTGCAAAAGTCACTACTACAATAAAATGTATCAATTGTCCCTGGGACTGTTAGAACGGGCATAGTCTCCTGGGAAACCTGTTTTTCTGGGGAACTTTCTCTTAAAGCATAAAAAGCCTAATGACCCTTAATCAGAAAAAAAAAACCTGACCTTTACTAAGCAATGTTGCTGCCTCCTAAAGGTTGCTTCCTTATGGATATACCTGAGGTTTTGTAAAAAAAAAAATACCTGCCCTTCCCATATAATAGCATCCTGTAGCTACGTTTCTTATGAATATCATTACTACTAGAATTATAACTTCTGCAGAAACTATGTCCTGGAACACTGTAAAAATTTTCTATGTGAAATCATTTACTCTTCTTTCTGCTCCTTGTCCCTTTCACCATAAATCAAGCTAGAGAATCAGGGCAGAGATGCCTGCCTGGTGATACGAGAGAAACCTGAAGCTATCTCATGCTCTCTCGCCAACACCATCCATCCTTCAGGGGACCCTGGACCTGCTGGAGCTGGACTCCGGCAAGTGGTACCCGAACAGGGACCTGAAGGTAAGCCCCTTCCCTTTCTGCTTCCAATTTTCGGGACGGTTAGGACTCCACTGTAGGGTGCTGCAGACCCCCCTGTAGAGATAGGCAGGTTAGAGTGGTGGAGAGGTCAGAACTCTCTCATGGCAACACGGTCCATGCATCAGGGAAACCTGGAACTGCTGGAGCTGGACCCCAGGAAACCGGTAATGAGAATTCTGAGAAGATACTTATACCACCTTGAAAGGATGTATCTAAAGGACACAGATGGCGTTAAAAAAAGAAGCTGAGGAATTTATAAATCTTAACATCAAAAGGGAATATAAATTTAAGCCACATCTTTCAAATGCACATATTTAATTAGGATATATGATGCATATTATATTATTTATAACACCTCATAATACAGAATCCCATTTCTCAGCTCATTTATTCACTTTCAAAAAATATTAAATTGCTTCTTCCAAGCAAAGTGCTATTCTAGGTGCTGTGCGAGATACACCATTATGTTTCCCATCCTCCAGTAGCTTATAGGGATTTAGGGGCTTTAAAAAGTATCCTGAAATAAAAATAAAATGTCTGAAACTACATTTTAGAATCTGACACAAGGACTATGTGTAGACATTTTTCAAATCTATCAGAGGAAAGATTTCTGAAACTGCAAATTTTACATTGGCTACGAAGAGCCCCTGCTTATAGAGTGGACTTGTGCTGTAAGCAAACATGGATTCTTCAGTTACATTAACTATACTCTTGATGGAATTATTTCAAAACACAGTAATATACCTTTGTAATATAAATGTTGAGCAAAAATTTAAATTTATAAATTTCTCCAGTTTCTAAGATTATTTTAGTCTCAATGTAGAAAAAAAGATAGAGACAATGTAAAAAAACTATATCCTATCAAAATAAAAGGGCCCAAGGGAAAAAACATATGGTAGATAATTGGATCCACTAAAGATTTCATTTAGGCATGAGTATTATAAAAGTCATGTTAGTATAAGTCAAACTTACAGTAAGAATCCTTGTCCTTAACCTTATGTCATATTTCCTCCATTATGGGAAAGCTTTTCCCAGTATAATTTTCCTGTCATTATATATTTTCCAGCCTACTCCTTTATCAGCCTCTACCTCTAGTACTGACCAAAGTAAAACAAAACCAAACAAAAAGGTCAACTGGACATGTTTCTATAAAGTGGTTTCTTCTTACTAACTTTCCATTAAGAACATAAAACGATAATGAATAGGCTACGGTTACATTTTAAGAGGAAATGATAGAGAAAATTCAGAGCAGAGCAGGAAAATTAGTTTCCCAAGAGAGTACTTTACCTTAGTACCAAAGTTGTAGTCTTTGCTATCTGATGT
>NC_043709.1:105152348-105170038 GCF_006229205.1 Suricata suricatta
GATAACATCAAATCCTGTGGCAAAAATAAAATAAAAGATTGCAGGGGCACCTGGGGGGCTCAGCTCAGGCCTGGACCTCAGAGTCATGAGTTCAGGCCCGGTGGTGGGCTCCACGCCGAGCATGGAACGTACTTAAAAATGAAGATTGCAAATGGCATCAGTCAACAGTATCAAGGAATATGAATTCTGCTATGCCCCCATCATGTTGCCCAGTCAGAATAACTGCTTATTGACTAACTGATGACGGGTTGACATTTTTCACCATATAATTATAAATGAATCCTCTTAAGTTAATCTTCCTAAATTGAATAATTATTTTCGCTCTCAAACAATATTAAGATTAAAAAAAACAACTACTGCACCTGTTAATCTTATGAACTTTACACACAGCTCCTTTCTTTTCTGCTAAAAATTCCAACATCTTCTTGTGTTTCTTATTTTTCACAAGTTGAAGTGGTGTGAGGCCAGCCTTTAGAAGAGCAAGAACAATTTATCATTTACAAAAACACATATTTCCACAGTGAATTTTAAACCTTACCGAAGATCCTCTAAACACAGACATATAACAGAAAAAGGAAATAAAAAATGGCCTCTTCCTTCTCACCCCTGTGCTTTCATCTGCTGCTGCTTCCCTTTAAAATAGCCCTCCTCCACTGGGGCACCTAAGGTGACTCAGGTGGTAGCCTCTGACATCAGCTCAGGTCCTGAACTCTTGGTTCATGAGTTCCATCCCTGCAGTGGGGAGCCTGGAGCCAGTTTCAGATTCTGGGTCTCCCTCTCTCTCTGCCCTCCCTCTGTTGCTCGCATTCTATCTCTCTCAAAACGAAACATTTAAAATATACGTTTTAATAAACTAGCCCTGCTCCACCATCCTCAACAGATTATCTGCAGTCATTCTCCCTAACTCACTCCAAACAGTACTGGTTCCAAGATCTTTGCTTCTATCAGAGTACTTAATCATGGTATACCGGAGTCATTGTTCCCCATCTAAACCAAGAGCTTGTGGAGGGCAGGGGCAACTTCTTATCTAACTCCAAACCCTAAAACATAGAGGTTAATGCTGTGAGTAGTTTCACTGAACTAATAATCTAAATGATGCTCTCTGGAGTAGTTTCTTCAATTATATTCCAAAGAATATATACTTTTCCAGAAGGTAAGTACCAGGCCCCCATGGAAAGACTTCATGATCATCTATGCTTGAGAAATATTATAAAACTGCATTCAATGTCTCCGATTACAGAAATCAGTTAAATCTGATTAATTCCCATTGTATAATACTTTTGGGGGCAAATATTAACATTGGAGGAAATAGCATATCGGGGATATAGTTTTGAGAGCTTTCTGATAAAGGTGAGGTTGTCTCCAAGTTCTACACACTTGCCTCTCTTCTACCGACGGTATCAGGATCCACTGACATCCTACATGTCAACATAAGGCATTCCTGCTCCAAATGGGTCACTAAGGAGATGTGCTATGACCTCAAAGAGGCAGGCTTCAAAAGTTCCTTGATTGCTTAATATGCTAGTATAAAATGCTACATTTTTATCTTAACTGTTAGGAGGCTCAATGTTAAGTTTTATTCTCAATTATAATCATTCTGGGACAGTAATGCATAACTTGTAAGAAAATCTGTATTCTAGTTTCCACTGTAATAGCTACTTACTTCATATATTAGGCAAAATATAAATCAGAAATAAAAATATCATGGCTTATCAATAAAAATTCAAATACTGGTTTACAGAGATCACTTGTAGCATAATGATAGCTAGTAAATTTTTTGCATTTTGGGGGAACAATGCTGAGGAGAAAGATAATATTGTCTGCAATATGCATAACCTATCCAACTATAACCGTGGTTAATCTAGTATGACTTGCCAATATGCCAATAGGAGTATGATTATTTACAGTACACATAGGGAAAAAGGGTGTTTTCTCAAACTCACATAGAGGGACACCTGCGTGGCTCAGTCATTTAGGAGTCCGACCTGGTTCAGGTCATGATCTCATATTTTGTGAGACTGAGCCCCAGGTGGGGCTCTATGCTGACAGCTCAGAGTGAGGAGCCCACTTCAGACTGTGTGTCTCCCGTTCCCTCTGCCCTCCCCCCCACGCATGAGTGCGGCCTTGCTCTCTTTTCTCTCCTTCAGAAATAAACTTAAAAAAATAAAATTCAAAAACAACTTACAAATTCTAACTTGGAAAATTCAATCCTAATCCTAAGACATAAATATAAAATACAATATGTATATTTAAATTAATATTGATAATCTTGAAACCTTGAAATCATTATCACAATTTCCCATAAAACATGGGCACCTGGGTAGCTCAGTCAGTTAAGCGTCTGACTCCTGATTTTGGCTCATGTCATGATCTCAAACATAGTGCCTCGTGGGTATATTCTCTATCTCTCTGTCTCTCTGTCTCTCTTCCTCCCTCTATCAATATACATTTTAAAAAATTAAGAAGGTTTGTGTCTATGTAGAGATTTGGTTAGCATACTCTTCATACACACACACACACACACAACACACACACACACATATATATCAATACAGAGTAACTGTACACACAATGCTTAAGGAGGCAAAGGAGGTGACTCGAGTAAGACAAGAACCTAGGTGGGGAAACTGGGCAACTGGAGAGACACATGACTCATATAAACAGGGCAGCCACTGCAAAGCATACTAAACAGCAGTGTGGGCTCAAAGTACCAGATGTGATTCTACAAGAAAAGTCTGAAATCCAGATTTCTACATGAGCGCCATAACCTTAAATGTTGACTCAAGTTACAGAGGAAACTAAATATATCCAGGAGCCAAATTTAGCCAATAGCCCACTTGTCTTTTTGTTGTGCATAAAGCAAATATATGTACACAAAACTTTTCTAAAGTATTACTATCATGATTTACCTAAACCTTAGGCCCCAACATGTCCTAAAAATTGCTATTAAGACTCATTAGAGGGGCACCTGGGGGGCTCCGTGAGTTGAGCATCTGACTCTTGACTTCAGCTCAGGTCATGATCCTAGGGTTGGGAGACTCAGTCCCACATTGGGCTTGGCACTCAGCATGGAGTCTGCTGAAGATACTCTCTCTTACTCTCTCTCTCTCTCTCTCTGCCCCTCGCCACCATTCACAGTCCCTCTTTCTGCCTAAAGTCATTAAAACAAGAAGACTCATAACACCCACTTTACGAATTTTTCCAACCCTTATTAAAACTGCAATCTATTTTTGTTTAATTCTCCCAGATTTTTATGAAATAGACAAATTAGTTCACAAGAATGCTGAGACTAAATTCCTAAAACAATTCTCCACTGTATTGTCACAAGCTACATTGTGATGTTTAAAACTACCATTTTGATTATGCCAGGGCTATATGAATTTAACAGACATCCTAATAGTCTATCACATAGCTTCAACTAATAAAAAAGATTGAAGATTTTCTTGCAGTCAGGAAAACTCTGCTTGTAGTAACCATTTTGTAATAGAATGAATGGGTGACAAAGGATATAATATCTTTAAAGGGTCAGTTTCTACTTATAAAAAGACTCTGCATAACTCTCTGGACACCACTGAATGACTGATGGTTGGGTGAAAAATTATTACCTAAGCCAACAGAGATAGCCAATAATATTCACTTTAACTTCTCACAGAGGGAGAGACAGATGAAAGGCTAACATTTTTGGGGAGAGTTGAAGGAAGCAGCATGTATCACACTCCAGCTCTTCCAGAGATTTTCTTAGGTTTTTGACATCTGGGAATTGATATCCTATACTTATCCATTCAGTGGTTCTTTTGGAGTTTTTTTAATAGAGAAGGAGGGAGAGCATGTGCAAGCAGGGAAGGGTAGCCAGAAAGAGAATCTCAAGCGTCTCTGAACTAACAGCGCAGAGCCGAATGTGGGGCTCGAACTCACAAACCTTGAGGTCATGACATGAGTGAAAATCAGACCCTTAACCAACTGAGCCACCCAGGTACCCTTCTCCAGAGTAGTTAACTTTTTTTTTCTTTTTTAAATGTCCACTTCTTTTTGAGAGAAAGAGAGAGAGAGACAGAGCATGAGCCAGGGAGGAGCTGAAAGGGAGACAGAGAATATGAAGCAGTCTCCAGGCTCTGTCTGAGCTTTCAGTAGAGAGCCCAACAAAGGGCTCAAATGTGTAAACCCAAGATGAGGATGAGCTGAGCCCAAGTCAGATGCTTAACAGACCGAGCCACCCAGGGGCCCCAATAGTTCTTATCCAAGAGTTGTGGCACAATTGCAAAATGATATTTCTAGGGGCGCCTGGGGGGCTCAGTCAGTTGAACGTGGGACTTTGGCTCAGGTCAAGATCTCGATCAGGACTTCAAGCCCCCGTCAGGCTCTGTGCTGACAGCTCAGAGCCTAGATTGTGCTCCAGATTCTGTGTCTTTTTTACCAAATAGGAACTTGTCAACAGCATCAATACATTTTTTTTTTGTAAAATGCATTTGTTTTGTTTGAGTTTGAAGACAAGACAAGGTCAAATTTTGCTTTCCTGTGTTATTTTTCACTAATAAAAATAACAGGGTGGGAAAAAAATGATTGAACACATAGTACGTTTTACCTTTAACAAACACAGGGTTTTCACCAATATTTACCATGAATACATAAAACAAAGCTGTAATCTCTACGGCCTCATTAGAAGTATCCTTAGTTAAAGTGAAATGTTAAGGGTGCCTAGGTGGTTCAGTTGGCTGAGCATCCAACTTTGGCTCAGGTCTTGATCTCATGGCTCATGAGTTTGAGCCCCGCATCAGACTCTGTGCTGATAGCTGGGAACTTGGAGCTTGTTTCAAATTCTATGTCTCCCTCTCTCTGTGTGCCTCCCTCCAACCCATGCTCTTTTGTTCTGTCTCAAAAAAAAAATTAAAACAATAATAATAAATTGAAATCTTAGACGATTTATTTCAAGGTAGGTGCATTCGAGGACTACTTGAACTTACAAATATATAAAAGTGACACCACCTGTGTCAATCAAGTTCCTACAGGGGTTTCAGCAGTGGGAGGTAATGGATGTCGAAGAAAATGCAGGTGGAACCACAAGCGGGGCCATCACCTACTCCCCATGTGCAGTGATGATCCCGTGGAGGAGCTACAATAGCTTGAGTAGGAGCCACTCTCTGAAGTGGGAGACCCCGAAATGGTACAGGGCTGGCAGGGTGGCCAGCAACACAAGGAGATGCCTTTGCTGGATGTCCAGACATGACCCGATCCCAGTGCCCTCATCTTCAGAGCCCTGGGGCCTGGAGTGCCCGGCACCTACAACCTGCTGCTTTCCCCTGCCACTGGGACACAGGCGAGCTCTCCCTGCTGGGGCTGGGTCTCCATTCCTCCGCCCACCTGTCCCCAGCAGCACCCTTCCTAAGCCCCTGCAGAGCACCCAGCCTCCATCATCACTTCACTCCCTGCTAGACCTTTAGTCCTGTGGGCTCTGAGACCACCATCCACTTGTAGGCACTAACAGGGAGATTTCCTTTCTGGGGAGGAGGGGAGATGGGGAGACAGAACTTTGCCATCTGTGGGAACCACCTAGTTCTAGCCATTCCTGACTTTGCATTGGAGTTATTTCCATGATGACAGAGCCTGATGTATAGAATTCAGAGTGAGTGTGCATGTGTGTGTGTGTGTGTGTGTGTGTAAATGAAATAAAATGATTTGTGGTTAAAATTTCTACATGTATATATATATAATTTCAAGGTTTGTATAAATTTGATATTTACCTTATTTCTGGCTTCAATATCTGCACTGTGTAAAAGCAGCTTCTCTGCTATTGATATATTCTCACCAAGGCCAGCATAATGGAGAGCAGTGTTGCCCAAGTTGTCCATATGATTTGGATCGGCACCGTGTTCTAGCAGAATAGTTACACTGTTCTCATCTCCACACTGTACAGCCTGTCAGTGATACGCCAAGAAACAGAGTGTAAATTCTGGGAATTTCAAGGAAGCATGCCACAATTCCTTCACCAATTAGTTTGGTTTCAGAGCAATAAATTCATTTTCATTCTAAGTAATTACATCGAATCCAACTCAGGCAGACATAGTTGCTACCACATACCTTCATTAGAGCCGTCCTGTTCTCATTGTCACGGAGGTCAAGATGGCATTTCCTCTCTACTAGGACAGAGACCACTTCTGAGTGGCCATTGGCGCAGGCCAGATGCAGAGGAGTCCTGAAACAGTGAGAGGACGTTTTAGGAAACTGGAGCGCACTCTCTCAAAAGATGCAATGAATTCATGAGATTGTAAACATTAAGTAGCCTGGTACTCCTAGGCCTTCAAAACAAAGCTTCAGTTTTCCTCTGCAGAAAGTACAATATTTATTAGTGATGACTCACCACAGTAAGAAAAAAAAATAATAATAGTAAAATGAAATAAAATAAATCGTAATTATCTCACAAGACCTCATTGTGATGCTGAAATGAGGATCTACGCATGTGTTTAGAATAGTTCCTAGCACAAATAACATCTCAATAATTGTTGAAGAATATGATTATAATTTTTACTATTACCACTGCTTTACAAAGGCAATACTTCAATTAGGTGACATGATACAATTATATCTACTTTGCAGATATAGATTAAGGATTAGCACTGTGTCTCAATGATTCTAAGATGCTCATTTTGTCACATTTTAATATCTCTAATATTGGAATGCAATTGATAATTCAAAATGACTTACTACTATAAGTGGCAGGATTAAAAAAAAATTTATTGGTCCACAACACGGTGGGACATCATACAATCTTAGTGCCTTACTTTATGTGAAATGATGCAGTTCTAGTCAGATGATTGGCATTTCAATAAGTTTTAGTTCTTAAAAGCGTTCTAGGGAAAGAGGACTAAATTAAACAAAGAAAAAATATTTAAAGGAATTCTTACTTTGATTTTCAGGAAGCCAAAGGACACTCGGGATTCCAGTGGCCAAGCACAGCTCTTTTTATTAAATATTTAGATATACAGATTGTATGAAAATCAAGTATTTCCAATGATCAATATTAGTATTAAGTACTATTTTAAATTTCAAAAGGGCAGGTACATGTTATCTTTTACAATTTCCTATCTTCAGAAGCTTTGAAAGGATGGAGGAAAATTTCAGTGGAGTTTAAATCCTAATGTTTCAATTGAAAATTTCTCATCTGGGGCGCGCCTGGGTGGCTTAGTTGTTTGAGCATGGACTTTGGCTCTGGTCATGATCTTGCAGTTTGTGAGTTCCAGCCCTGAGTTGGGCTCTGTGCTGGCAGCTCAGAGCCTGGAGCCTGCTTCTGATTCTGTGTCTCCCTCTCCCTCTGTTCTTCCCATGTTCACTCTCTGTGTCTCTGTGTCTCTCTCAAAAATAAACAAACACTAAAAAAATTAAATTGTCTCAACTTAGGGGTGCCTTGCTGGCTCAGTCAGTATGATTATATGACCTTGATCTCAGAGTTACAAATTTGAGCCCCACGGTGGGTACAGAGATTACTAAAAACTAAAATCTGGTGCAGAGCCTGCTTTGGATCCTCTGTCCCTCCTCTCACCTGCCATATTTTCACTCTCAACAATAAATAAACATTTAAAACATAAATAAAATCAAATCTCGGGCACCAGGGTGGCTCAGTCTGTCAAGCGTCCAACTCTTGATTTTGGCTCAGGTCATGATCTCATGTTCACTGGATCAAGGCTCTGTCTAGACTCTTCGAAAAATCAATTTGAAAAGTTCCTGCTTTCAGCACAGGGCCTGCTTGGGCATTCTGCCTCCACCCCTCCATCTCCCTCCCCCCATCCCGCCCCTCTCAATAATTAAATAAATCAACCTAAAAAAAAAAAATAAAATCTTGAGAAAATAAATAAAATTTTTCATCTTGTTCAACATGAAGTCTCTGAGAATGAAAGGATCTTGAGTAGAGTCTGTCTGCTACATAACATGTGTGAGGTTTTTAGTTGATAATAAATCCATTTATTTCCTCTCTCAATTTGAGTGTATAAATACAGTTGGAGAGTTCAATATATTTAAAGAAAACATATAAAGTAAAGCAATACTTCTGAAACAGCAATAATCATTTACATTTGCTATTTATTTTTTCATAAGGACAAAACCAATATAATATTTTATTTTCATGATTAATATAAATCATTTCCCTATAGAAAGCTACAAATAGTAGAAAACCTATGTGTATGTTTAACATATGCATATTAATATCTACAAGTACAAATAAAAATACTACCTTCGAAAAGGTCAAAAGCAGTCAGAATATCCCAGTCTTCCAAAAATTTTGTAATTAGTTTATTTTTCTTAAGCTACAGCCCCAAAATATTTTATGACAGAAAGTGAGAAATTATTTTTATGTGTAGATTAATATTCTTGCCGTTCTCCAGGATTGTTTGAATGATAATAAAACGTTTCTACTGATAATCAACTTTTAATAGGACTTTTATAAACCTTTTCCTGTAGAAATCACAGATATTTTTTAAGGATAAGGAAAATGCACTTAAATACAAATTTTATTTAAAACAACTAATTTTACCATTTTGGGAAGTTTTACTTTTCTTGGCTAACATAAAACCATCGTCTGCTTGTGTATACATACAATCAAACTAATTTTCCGCTCACTTAATGGTCAACTGAAGCACAGCTCTGCATCTCTGTGTTTATCATTTATCTATGCCACCTTCAGTGATCACACATTTTTCCAACTTATGGATACACAGCCCCTTACTTACACATGCCGTATATATAATAGGAGTTCTTAACACACTGCTATTGTAATAGTGTTGAGAAAAGCAAGCTGTATGTTATTTATCACTAGTTATTTCTTAAAGATATTTCAGTATAAATAAAATTGATGGGTCAAAGGAATATCTATCTTTTAAGTGTGGTACTGACACCAAACTGTCTATTGGAAAGTCAACAAAACGTAAACTTTAAGTGGCAGTATAAGTACCATCATTCCTGATTTTCACAAAGATTGTAGATGGAAAACTCTAGATGGACAATTTCATTCCCTTTTTAATTCAAATTTGTTTTTTTACCAGGGACACTATATTTTCCTATATCCACTGGTCTCTTGTAGATATCCAAAGTAGTACTTTGCACAATTTCAAGTTAGAGGTTTTTTTTGGTTTGTTTTGATTTCAAAGACTTCCCTGTAAAACAGAGATATATTTTTTGGTCTGATACAACTACACTGTATCTTTATCTTATTAACGTTATTTTCTAATGGAGGCTTTTGGTTTCTATGTTGCTAATTCAACCTCCAGAATTCTTGCATTTATTTATTTATTCACTCATTCACTCATTCATTCATTCATTCATTCATTCAGAGAAAGAGGGTGAAAGCGAATCCTAAGCAGGCTCCACAAAGCGAATCCTAAGCAGGCTCCACACTGAGAGCACTGAGCCCGACATGCACCTCTAACCCATCAGCCTGTGAGATCATGACCTGAGCTGAAATCTAGAGTCAGACGCTCAACTACCTCAGCCACTCAGGCACCCCCAGAATTCTTACTTTTAATTTCATTCTTATAAATTTTTTAAATTTATATTCTACTTGGAACTTATTTTTGGAAGAGAAAATTGTAATAAATTTTCTCCAATTAGTTAGTGGATGTTACTCCACTACTTATGAAAAATTCAACTTTTCCTACTCATATGAAAGGTCACCAGTATCAAATCCTAATCTTACGTATATTTGAGTGTTTATCGTTTTCTAGTCTGCATCACTCCTTTATCTATCTTTCAGCTGTTAGTAAACGAATAATTTGTGGAAATTTAAGGTACATTTTGAGATCTGGAAAGCCAAATCTGCCTGGTAGATTTTACAAAATCTGAAGTTCTTATTTTTATTCATTAGTTAACATGCAGTGTTATATAGGTTTCAGATGTATAATATGGTGATTCCAAAACTTTTCTTAATTATGCCTCACAATAAAAGCATATGTAGCTCAAAATTCTTAGAACCAGGATGCTTTCATTTGCTTTATGTAAACTGATAAATACAGAAAGAGTACACATTTTGAGAAAAATGAGTCTTCCTGTTCACAGACAGAGCCATCTTCCAGGTCAAAATTTCCTTCCAAGGTCCCTCAGTAAGTTACACACATACATAAGTGTAGACAGACATAAACTGGATACTGGATTTTCTCCAAAGAATTTTTAGTGCAGAAGTCGATTATGGGAATTGTTTTTCCCATTATGCACTTTACTGTAACATTATGGTATAAAATCGAGACCATTAAAAATAAAATGTATATACTAAAGTTCGTGTCTATGACTATGGAAATTTGGTTAAATCACTTCACACTCAACAGTCTATTTGGGAATTAGGAGTACGTGCCAAGGAGGCAGCTGAAGATTTTGTTTTTGCCGCTCGTCCTGTGGGCCTGGGCGCCAGACCAGATGACGTTCCCATGACCCAGGTGCTGCGGGGCCTCAGGAGGGAAGAGGACCAAGGGCCCTCGCTGCCAGAACGGCTCAGCACCACAGGCAGTGCCAGGACAGATGCACCTTTCTCCCAGGTCCGTCCCACCTCTCCCCACCAGCCTCCAAGTCCCTGTTACCTGCGCTTTCTATCTCTGTCGTCTAGGCCGTTTCTACCAAACCAGAGAATATGTTGTACTTCAGCAACGTTGCCCTCATTGGCGGCCTTATGAATCTTCCCAAGATCTCTCTTTCGGATGTGGTAGCCGCCCTGGGAGTCCTGGATTCTCTTACTCTTTCTCCAGACGCCCTTCCCATTCTTCCAGGAGCTACATGATGAAATCACAGGGTGACACACCCTTCTTAGCCCATAAGCCAAAAATCATTACTCACGCTACGGAGTTCACAGAGACTTCACCTCTCACACGGTTTCTCGCTTAAGCCAAACCTGCCTCGCCACAATATCGCTATGGTTAGGCAGTGTTTCAGCCAGCAATAAACATAACCAAGCACACTGCCAAATAGAACGGCGCTTGTGCACCTCAGAGGACTCATCACTGCGCATGCACACAGAGGCTGACCAGTCAAAGGTGGCCAAAGCACCTCTGCCAGACACAAACCTCTAGTTAATGATGCTAATAAGCATATGGCAGGCATTCAACTAAATGCTGTGTATATAAAATATTATTTACACGCAACCACCCTTGAAGAATATATTATCCTCCTTTTCCCATCAGAAAACATATAGTGATGATGTAACGCTACCAAGGTCCCAACACCTAGCAAACAGGAAAGCTAGGAATTAAACCTAGTCTTGTGTGAATCTAAACCCATCTCTTTTTTTTTTTTTGTCACCTACCTATAACATCCTCATTAATGAAAAAGTCCATTCAATTAAATTTATCATTCATCTTTCTATCCAAACCATATAAAAATGAAATCAAAACAATATAGTGGACTGAAAACAGATAAAAACTTAGGAGCCAAAATATCTGGTAATACTTAAATATCATTTAGAGATCATTTAACATCAGAATTCCTCAATAAAAAGCAATTTAAAGCAAAGATCATCCATCAGACAAAACAACTCCTATTTATATTTCATATGTATCTTTTTCAAACATTTGTTACTTTTGAGACACAGAGCAGAAGAATGGGAGGGCAGAGAGAGAGAGAGACAGAGAGAAAGAGGCACAGAATCTGAAGCAGTTCCAGGCTCTGAGCTGTAAGCACAGAGCCAGGCATGAGGCTTGAACCCATGAACCGTGAAATCATGACCTAAGCTGAAGTCAGAGGCTTAACCAACTGAGCCAGCCAGGCACCGAAATATACATCTTCTATGGAAAAATATATATAAGTGGAAATTCTTACTTTATATATGATTTTGGAAAGACAGAAAGTGAACTCCAGAGTGTGTGTGACAGCAGAGAGACAGAGACAGACAGAAAGAGGGACAGAGGAAAAGAGAGAATCCTAAGCAGACTCTGCACCGTCAGCACAAAGCCCAGTGTGTGGTTTGAACCCATGAACCACGAGATCATGACCTGAGCCAATGTCGGGTAACTTAATCGACTGAGCCACCCAGCACCCCTATGAAGCAGAAGTTTCAAAAAATACCATAAAAGGGTTAAGAAGCCCAATATTGTGTCATAAAGGAAACTAAGAGCTGAGAGTACACTCTGCAAAATCTAATATGAAATCCCTTTAGCTAACATCAAATCCTGTGGCAACAACAAAGAAATTGCAGGGGCCACTGGGTGGCTCTGTTGGTTACGCGTCCAACTCTTGATCTCAGCTCAGGTCTGGATCTCAGAGTCATGAGTTCAGGCCCAGTGTTGGGCTCCACACAGAACATGGAACCTATTTAAAACTAAAGATTGCAAATGACATCAGTCAACATTACCATAGAAACATGAATTCTGTTATACCCTCTTCATGTTGCCCAGTCAGAACAATTGCTTTCTGCTAACTGATGACGTGATGACATTTTACACTATGTACTAATAAATGAACCTTCTTATGAAGTCAATCTTCCTGACTTGCATAATTACTACCACTCTCAAACAATATGAAGATTAAAAAAAACTACTGCACCTTTTAACAGTGTGAACTGTATGTACATCGCCTTTCTTTTCTGCTAAAAGCCCCACCATCTTCTCGTTGTTCTCTTTTATCACAGCTGGTGTGAGGCCAGCCTGTAGGAAAGCAAAAACAATTTATAATTTACAAAATTACATCCTTCCATAGTGAATTTTAAACTTACAGAAGATCCTCTAAATGTAGGCATATCACACAAAAAGAAAATATAAAAAGGCCTCATCCTTCCCACCTCTGCGCTTTCACCTGCTGCTGCTAATCTTTAAAATATTCCTCCTCCATTGGGGCACCTGGATAGCTTCTCTGATAGCATCAGACAGGCTCAGGTCAGGAGCTCATGGTTGGTGAGTTCGAGCCCTGCATCGGGATCTGTGTTGACAGCACTGGCAATGGAGTATGTTTTAGATTCTGTATCTCTGTCTCTCTCTGCCCTTCCCCCTCTCATGCTTCATCTCTCTCAGAAATAGATGATTTATAACGTAGCTATAGCTATTGTTGGAGACATTACAAAAAGTAAAAATCACCTTCTAGAAACAATTTTGTATGTTCCGTTGGCAAACTTTCTTGCCTTAGGGTTTTATCTGACAAATAGTTTATATTAGAAAACTTACAAATTTTGAGTCCATTCACTTCCTCTTTGTGTTATGTATTAATTATAGGACGAACCTATTAAGAAACGAGGAGCACCTGGGGGGCTGAGCTGATTAAGCGTCCAACTTGATGTTGGCTCAGGCTACTGAAGCTGTGTCAGGCTCCACACTCAAAGCACAACCCTCTCTCTCTCTCTGCCTCTCTCTCTCAAAATAAATAATAAATATTTAAATATTAAAATTAAAAGTAAAACGATAAATCAGAATGCAGAAAACAATTTATATACATATTTCTTCAAGAGAGTTGTAGCTTAAGTGGCACCTGGGAGGCTCAGTCAGGTAAGCATCGGACTTTGATTTTGGCTCAGGTTGTCCCCTCAAAGTTTGTGAATTTGAGCTCCACATCCAGCTCTGTGCTGACAGTGAAAAGCCTGACTGGGTCTCTCTCTCTCTCTCTCTCCCCTCTCTTCCTGCCCCCACCCTGCTTGCTCTGCCTCACAAAATAAATAAGTAAACTTTAAGAAAGAGGGGTGTTGCACCTAACACTTTGCGTTTTCATTTAATGCATAAAGGACCTTATTTACATCATCAGAAATTTTAAGGAATGGAAAGAATAAATGTTTATTTTCTCTCTCTATTCTCAAAAAGACCTAAAATATCCCAAGATTGTACCACACAGTAAGTTAAGCTAGAAACCACAAGAAAGACAATAGCCAAGAATTGGAAATTCATCATAAATCTGGTAAACACAGACCATAAATCTGTATAAACACAGGTTTTGCTCAAGTAAATACAAGATATCACCCTTTATGGACCTTAAATGTAAGGAGAAAATTTTCATCCAGGTCTTCACAAAAATCAGCTGTGAGTCATTCCGAAGAGTCCGAGCATTTTTTTCTTTTTCTTTTCTTTTTTTTTTTAACTGACTGGCCTTCTTTTCCCATATGTTATGATATAAAGAGTATCTGCTCTCCCTTCATCCCACTACTGCTGTTGTGATTTTATAGTAATTTCTCTCAACTCTTCATACTTTAAATTCATCTTACCCCTCTCCCTCTTAAAGGAATTCTTCCCCTTGATCCCTCTCCTCATCTTCATATTCATCTAGCTGTTCTTTCCCATTGCCTTCTCATTCATTGCTTCCACGATGGCATACCTAAGAATTGTTGGGTCCCACCAACCTTTAGAGATCGCAGTCCTTTACCTGTCTCTCTGTGGTAATTACACTGTTTTCTATTTTGATTCTGAGGACTTCCATTTCTTCCTAAGACCCTTTGCATCATTATAAGGATCAAAAGGATGGTATGGGGAATCAAAAGTATGAAACAAAACAACTTACCCCTGCAAGACCACGGACAGCTGAATGCTTGAGACAAGGTTTCAAAGGAGATCGAGATGATGGAAAAGCAGGACGAGAAGAGCCATCAACTCCGACTGGTGGTATGGGAAGACTTTCACCCACCTCTTCATTTTTAGAAGGAGCATTATCGTCCTCAGCTCTCACACTGTCCCATTTGGCTTCTGCTTAATAGAAAACAAAGGAAAGAGGACATGAACATATCTGTAATTTCAAATTTGTCAACACAAGAATGGACCAGGATTGGGGCAGAAGACAAGTCTTCAAATAGCTTACTGATTTGCCTGTGTTGCTGAGCAGCAAGCACTCGCTCTCCTGACGGTGGTGTCGGGACATTCTAGGAAACAATTGATAGGTTTAAGGATGAGAAGTATCAAATTTGATAAAATGATCATAATATTCACCATGACCAAATGAGCACCGTTATACAAGGAACACAGGCGTTGGAATCATTCAAATGTAGAGTCTGCCATTCGCAAACCTCAGCTCTGCCATGCAGAGACTACATGCCAGTCTATGTTTCCTCCTGGGGTGAGCATTACGAGAGATTTCATAGGGAGTCTCAAAATGGTGCTTTCCTTACCTGTAACTGATTAGTATACAAATTCTTTCCCAAAATCAACTACCATAAAAATTGATCCCTCAGTAATTGAAAGTATACTGAAAAAACTAACATGAAGAAATTGAAATTGTTACATGTTGAAGTATTTGCATGATTTATATTTGCAGGAATTATCTCTTGTAAAAATGTATAAAAACTTATTTTGAGTAGTATCATATTTCGGTAAGTCGGAATAGCCAACAGTTTAAGTTGCTTCTGTTTGTCAAAACACGAAACACACAAATGACCCCTTAAATTTAGCTCCTTCTGGGGTGCCTGGGTGCTCAGTCAGTTAAGTGACCGATTTTTGATTTCCGCTCAGGTTATACTCTCACAATTAGTGGGGTTAAAGCCCCATGTTAGGCTCTGTGCTGATGGCGCAGAGGCTGCTTGGGATTGTCCCCCTCATTCTCTCTCTCTGTCCTTTCCTACCAGCACTTGCTCATTCTCTCTCTTTCCAAAATAAATAAAAACATTACAGAAACATTTGGTGCAGTTCCAAGAAACAGAGTAAATGAGTAATAAATCTTGTGGGGCAATGATTCATGGGTGAAAACCATAAACAGACAATCAAATACTGTAACCAAATGTGCTGACAGTGAAGAGAGAGAGGTACAAAAGTACAGGCCCTAAAGACATGTTTTCTGCAAGGAAAAATTAGCATAGGGGTCAACCTTTACCACAACATGGGGGGCACCTGGGTGGCACAGTCATATAAGTGTCCAACTTCAGATTAGGTCATGATTTCGCAGTTCATGGGTTTGAGCCCCACACTGGGCTCTATCTATGTTGACAGCTCAGAGTCTGGAGCCTGCTTTGGATTCTGTGTCTCCCTCTGTCTCTTCCCCAACCCCGTTGTACTCTGTCTTTCTCACTCTCTCAAAAATAAACAAACATTAAAGAGTTATACAATAAATTTATAAAAAGCATGGTGGCGGGGGAGCAGAAGAATCTGGAAAAAAAAATAAGACCTGGCTAAACCATCAAGTGTGAGCTTAAGACAAGGACCTAAAGGATAAATGTGAGGAAAATAAGGTATGTGGAAAAGATATGTCATTTTCAATATATATATTTCAATATTCATTTCAATATATATATGTCTGATTAGGGATATAATATGGACAACCGTCTCCTTAAAATTTTAGTAATTATGTACTATACTATCTACATAAAACACAGGATTTTCTTCATACTATATACCTAATGATACCGACTTTTATCACTCTGCAATGATCTGTTTATCAGTACTGTAGTAAAGAATTTAAAATAGAGAGTTCAATGAGTGGTCATCTATCACTCCTAAAAGCTATAAACTATTAGTGCAAACAAAAGACAGAAAAAGCAACGTTCCTAATACATCAGCTTTCAATATGGAGAAAGAACTGGTAAAAAGAATTCTGAGAAGATGCGTATACCACCTTCAAAAGATGTATCTAATGGGACAAAGATGGCATTCAAATAAGAAGCTGAGGAATTTTTATCTAAAAATCTAAGTTCGCAACTGGAGGATACTAAACGTTCTACTGTAACCTACATTCTTACTTAATTCTTGATTTCCTCAGTATAATTCATTTGAGTTTATAAATCCTAAACTTTCAAAGGGAATATAAATTTAAGCCATGTCCTTCAAACACACATATTTAATTAGGATAAATTAAATAAATAAATAAAATTCCATTTTACAGAATTCCCATTCTCCGCTCACTTATTCACATTCAGAAAATATTAAATTGCTTCTTCCAAGCAAGATGCTATTCTCGGTGCCTCAGGTGAAACACCAGTATGTTTCCTAACCTCCAGTAGCTTATGAGGATTCATGGGCTTTGAAATGAATACTGAAAGAAAAATAAAATGTCTGAATCTTTAAATTTTAGAATTGATACATGGACTATGAGTAGACATTTTTAAAACCATCAGATGAAAGATTTCTGAAACTGCAAATTTTACAACATGGCTCTGACTCTTACTGTAAGCAAAACATGGATTCTTCAGTTAGATGCAGAATGTTATCTATACTCTGCATGGAAGTATTCAAAGCACAGTGAAATACCTTTCTAACATAAATGTTGAGTAACAGAGGAAATATCTAATTTTCTACAATTTCTAAAATTATTTTAGTCTAAATGTAGAACAAAAGTAGAGACAATGGAAAAAACTATCTCCTATCAAAATAAAAAATGCCCAAGGGAAAAAAAAACCTAGAGTGGATAGTTGGATCCACTAAAGACTTCATTTAGGCATGAGTATTATAAAAGTCATGTTAGTATAAGTTCAAACTCACAGTAAGAATCCTTGTCCTTAACCTAATGTCATATTTCCTCCATTATGGGAAAACTTTTCCCAATATAACTTTCTTGTCATTATGTAGTTTCTAGCCCACTCTTTTATCAGCCTCTACCTCTAGTACTGACCAAAGTAAAACAAAACCAAACGAAAAGGTCAACTGGACATGTTTCTATAAAGTGGTTTCTTCTTACTAACTTTCCATTAAGAACATAAAACGATAATGAATAGGCTACGGTTACATTTTAAGAGGAAATGATAGAGAAAATTCAGAGCAGAGCAGGAAAATTAGTTTCCCAAGAGAGTACTTTACCTTAGTACCAAAGTTGTAGTCTTTGCTATCTGATGT
>NC_043709.1:105170138-105171409 GCF_006229205.1 Suricata suricatta
GTTTTCACCTTTACTCATTTGTTGTTTCTTAAATTCTACATGAGTAATATCCTATGGTGTTTCTCTTTCTCTAACTATGCTTAGCATAATACCCTCTAGCTCCATCCATGTCACTGAAAATGGCAAAATTTCATTGTTTTTTGATTGAACAATATTCCATACACACACACACACACACACACACACACACACACACACATGACTTCTCCTTTATCCATTCATTTGTCAATGGACACTTTCGCTGGTTATTGTAAACAATGCTGCAATATACACAGGGGTGCATATATCCCATCGGATTCATGTTTTTGTATTTTTTGGCTTAGTATCCAGCAGTGCAATTACTGTGCAATGACTGGATTCCGTTTTTAACGTTTTGAGGCACCTCCCTCCTGTTTTCCACAGTGGCTGCACCCATTTGCATTTCCACCAACAGGGCAAGAGGAGTTTCCTTTCTCTCCACATCCTCGTGAACACTTGCTTCTTGTGTTTTGGATTTTAGCCTTTCTGACAGGTGTGAGGTGGTATCTCATGGTAGTTTTGAGGGACAGCTTTTCATGTGTCTGTTGACCATCTGTATGTTGTTTGGGGAACAAATATACATCTTTTTTTAAGTTTATTTATGATTTTGGAAAGAGGAAAAATAAACACAAGGGTATGGGTGAGAGACGAGAGAGAAAGAGAAACAGAGAAAGAAAGAGAGAGAGAGAGAGAGAGAGAGAGAAAAGGAATCCTAAACAGACTCTGCACCGTCAGCACAAAGCCCAGTGTGTGGTTCAAACCCATGAACCATGAGATCATGACCTGAGCCAATGTCGGGTACTTAACTGACTGAGCCACCCAGCCACCCCTATGACACAGAAGTTTTCAAAAATACCATAAAAGGGTTGAGAAGCCCTACATTGTGTCATAAAGGAAGCCAAAAGATGACAGTCCATACTGCAAAAACTAATATGAATTCCCTTTAGATAACATCAAATCCTGTGGCAAAATAAAATAATATAAAATAAAAGATTGCAGGGGCACCTGGGTGGCTCAGCTGGTTAAGTATCCAACTCTTGATCTCAGCTCAGGTCTGGACCTCAGAGTCATGAGTTCAGGCCCGGTGGTGGGCTCCACGCCGAGCATGGAACGTACTTAAAAATGAAGATTGCAAATGGCATCAGTCAACAGTATCAAGGAATATGAATTCTGCTATGCCCCCTTCATGTTGCCCAGTCAGAATAACTGCTTATTGACTAACTGATGACGGGTTGACATTTTTCACCATATAA
>NC_043709.1:105171509-105214315 GCF_006229205.1 Suricata suricatta
CTGGACCTCAGAGTCATGAGTTCAGGCCCGGTGGTGGGCTCCACGCCGAGCATGGAACGTACTTAAAAATGAAGATTGCAAATGGCATCAGTCAACAGTATCAAGGAATATGAATTCTGCTATGCCCCCTTCATGTTGCCCAGTCAGAATAACTGCTTATTGACTAACTGATGACGGGTTGACATTTTTCACCATATAATTATAAATGAATCCTCTTATGCTATTCTTCCTAAATTGCATAATTATTATCGCTCTCAAACAATATTAAGATAAAAAAAACAACTACTGCACCTGTTAATCTTATGAACTTTACACACAGCTCCTTTCTTTTCTGCTAAAAATTCCAACATCTTCTTGTGTTTCTTATTTTTCACAAGTTGAAGTGGTGTGAGGCCAGCCTTTAGAAGAGTAAGAACAATTTATCATTTACAAAAACACATATTTCCACAGTGAATTTTAAACCTTACCGAAGATCCTCTAAACGTAGACATATAACAGAAAAAGGAAATAAAAAATGGCCTCTTCCTTCTCACCCCTGTGCTTTCATCTGCTGCTGCTTCCCTTTAAAATAGCCCTCCTCCACTGGGGCACCTAAGGTGACTCAGGTGGTAGCCTCTGACATCAGCTCAGGTCCTGAACTCTTGGTTCATGAGTTCCATCCCTGCAGTGGGGAGCCTGGAGCCAGTTTCAGATTCTGGGTCTCCCTCTCTCTCTGCCCTCCCTCTGTTGCTCGCATTCTATCTCTCTCAAAACGGAACATTTAAAATATACGTTTTAATAAACTAGCCCTGCTCCACCATCCTCAACAGATTATCTGCAGTCATTCTCCCTAACTCACTCCAAACAGTACTGGTTCCAAGATCTTTGCTTCTATCAGAGTACTTAATCATGGTATACCGGAGTCATTGTTCCCCATCTAAACCAAGAGCTTGTGGAGGGCAGGGGCAACTTCTTATCTAACTCCAAACCCTAAAACATAGAGGTTAATGCTGTGAGTAGTTTCACTGAACTAATAATCTAAATGATGCTCTCTGGAGTAGTTTCTTCAATTATATTCCAAAGAATATATACTTTTCCAGAAGGTAAGTACCAGGCCCCCATGGAAAGACTTCATGATCATCTATGCTTGAGAAATATTATAAAACTGCATTCTATGTCTCCGATTACAGAAATCAGTTAAATCTGATTAATTCCCATTGTATAATACTTTTGGGGGCAAATCTTAACATTGGAGAAAGTAGCATTTCGGGGATATAGTTTTGAGAGCTTTCTGATAAAGGTGAGTTTGTCTCCATGTTCTACATTCTTGCCTCGTCTACCGACGGTATCAGGATCCACTGACATCCTACATGTCAACATAAGGCATTCCTGCTCCAAATGGGTCACTAAGGAGATGTGCTCTGAACTCAAAGAGGCAGGCTTCAAAAGTTCCTTGATTGCTTAATATGAAATACTCCATGGGTTTCTCCTAGTATAAAATGCTACATTTTTATCTAAACTGTTAGAAAGCTCAATGTTAAATTTTATTCTTAATTAAAATCATTCTGGGACAGTAATGCATATCTCGTAAGAAAATCTGTTTGTATTCTGGTTTCCACTGTAATAGAAACTTACTTTACATTTTAGGCAAAATATAAGTAAGAAATAAAAATATCATGGCTTATCAATAAAAATTCAAATACTGGTTTACAGAGATCACTTGTAGCATCATGATAGCTAGTAAATTTTTTGCATTTTGGGGGAACAATGCTGAGGAGAAAGATAATATTGTCTGCAATATGCATAACCTATCCAACTATAACCGTGGTTAATCTAGTATGACTTGCCAATATGCCAATAGGAGTATGATTATTTACAGTACACATAGGGAAAAAGGGTGTTTTCTCAAACTCACATAGAGGGACACCTGCGTGGCTCAGTCATTTAGGAGTCCGACCTGGTTCAGGTCATGATCTCATATTTTGTGAGACTGAGCCCCAGGTGGGGCTCTATGCTGACAGCTCAGAGTGAGGAGCCCGCTTCAGACTGCGTGTCTCCCTGATTCTCTGCCCCTCCCCCACTCATGAGTGCGGCCTTGCTCTCTTTCTCTCCTTCAGAAATAAACATTAAAAAAAATAAAATTCAAAAACAACTTACAAATTCTTACTTGGAAAATTCAACCCTATTCCTAAGACATAAACATAAAATACAATATATATTTAAATTAATATTGATATTCTTGAAACCTTAAAATCATTAACACAATTTCCCATAAAACACGGGCACCTGGTTAGTTCAGTCAGTTAAGCATCTCACTCTTGATACTGGCTCATGTCATGATCTCATGATTCATGAGTGCAAACATAGTGCCTCCTAGGGATATTCCCTATCTCTCTCCCTTCCCTCTCTCCCTCTCCCTCTCTCTCTCTCTCTCTCTCTCTCTCCCTCTCTCTCTCTCCCTCCCTCTTTTCTCTATCCTTCCCTCTATCAAAATAAATTTTAAAAAATTACCAAGGTCTCTTTGTGTCTATGAAGAGATCTGATTAGCATACTCTTCAAATAAATATATATATCTGTGTGTGTATATATACATATATTTGTATCATTATACAATAATTGCAAACACAGCGCTAAGAAGGTAAAGGAGGTGACTCAAGTAAGACAAGAACCTAGGTGGGGACACTGGATAACTGGAGAGACACATGTCTCATATAAACAGGGCAGCCACTGCAAAGCACACCAACCAGGAAGGTGGGCTCAAAGTACCAGATGTGATTCTACAAGAAAGGTCTGAAATCAAGATTTCTGCATGAGTGCCATAATTTTAAATGTTGACTCAATTTATGGAGGAAATTAAATATATCCAGGGGTCAAATTTAGTCAATAGCCCACTTGTCCTTTGATTGTGCATAAAGCAAATATTTGTATGAAAACTTCTCTATAGTATCAGTATCATCATTTACCAAAACCTTAGGCCCCAACATGTCCTAAAAATTGCTATTAAGACTCATAAGAGGGACACCTGGGAGGCTCCGTTAGTTGAGTATCTGACTCTTGACTTCAGCTCAGGTCATGATCCTAGGGTTGGGGGACTAAGTCCCACACTGGGCTTGGCACTCAGCATGGAGTCTGCTGAAGATACTCTCTCTCACTCTCTCTCTTCCTCTGCCCCTTGCCCCCATTCACATTCTCTCCTTCTGTCTAAAATCATTAAAACAAGAGGACTCATAAAGTTATCTTGAATGTATCATAGATAAGCTGCTATGTAACGATTGCCACTTCAGATAGCTGTGAAATTAGTTGTTACCTAACCTTCTAATTTCTGTATAAGTCTAATTACATGAAATAGAAGTTGGGGTTTTGATTTATTACTTTGCTTTTCTGTTGGGAGTGTCATTGTACCTACTGTATTGTAAATGATGGAAAACAATTGCATATGTTAAAAAAATAAATTGTGTTATATTAAAAAAAAAGCTAGAACTTAAAAAAAAGAATTTTTCCATTGCTTATTAAAACTGCAATCTATTTTTGTTTAATTCTCCCAGATTTTTATGAAATAGACAAATTAGTTCACAAGAATGCTGAGACTAAATTCCTAAAACAATTCTCCACTGTATTGTCACTAGCTACATTGTGATGTTTAAAACTACCATTTTGATTATGCCAGGGCTATATGAATTTAACAGACGCCACAAGACAGTCTATCACACAGCTCCAAGTAATAAAAAATATTCAAGATTTTCTTGCAGTTAGGAAAACTCTGCTTGTAATAACCATTTAGTAACAGAATGAACAGGTGACAAAAGATATAAAATCGTTAAAGGGTCAGTTTCTACGTATAAGAAGACCATCCATAATTCTTTGGGTACCAGTGAATGACTGATGGTCAGATAAAAAATTATTACTTAAGCCAACAGATATAGCCAATAATATTCACTTTAACTTCTCACAGAGGCAGAGACAGATGAAAGGCTAACATTTTTGGGGAGAGTTGAAGGAAGTAGCATGTATCAAGTTGAAGGACACAGCATGTATCACACTCCAGCTCTTCCAGAGATTTTCTTAGGTTTTTGACATCTGGGAATTGATACCTTATACTTATCCATTCAGTAGTTCTTTTGGTTTTATTTTGTTAATAAATTTATTTTGAGATAGAGAGAGATGGAGGGAGAGTATGAGCGAGCAGGGAAGGGCAGCAAGAAAGAGAACCTCAAGCATCTGCGCACTCTCAGTCCAGAGCCCAATGCGGGGCTCGAACTCACAAACCTTGAGATCATGACCTGAGTGAAAGTCAGATGCTTAACCAACTGAGTCACCCAGGTACCCTTCCCCTGAGTAGTTAACTTTTTGTTTCCTTTTTAAATGTCTACTTCTTTTTGGGAGAGAGAGAGAGAGAGAGAGAGAGAGAGAGAGAGAGAGAGCGAGCGAGCATGAGCCAGGGAGGGGTGAAAGAAAGGAAGCAGAGAATATGAAGCAGTCTCCATGGTCTGTCTGAGTTGTCAGTACAGAAGCCAACAAGGGGCTCGAATGTGTGAACCCAAGATGAGGATGAGCTGAGCCCAAGTCAGATGCTTAACAGACCGAGCCACCCAGGGGCCCCAATAGTTCTTATCCAAGAGTTGTGGCACAATCTCAAAACAAAAATATTTCTAAGGATGGCTGGTTGGCTCACTCAGTTGAGCGTGAGACTTGGGCTCAGGTCATGACCTCATGGTTTAGGAGTTCAAGCCCCCGTCAGGCTCTGTGCTGACAGCTCAGAGCCTGGGTTATGCTCCGGATTCTGTGTGTGTCTCTCTCTGTGCCTTACCCCAACAGATACTATGTCTCTGTCTCTGTCTCTGTCTCTCTCTCTCTCTCTCTCTCTCTCTCTCTCTCAAAATTAAGTAATAAAAATTTTATAGAATATATTTGTTCTTTTTTTAATGTTTATTTGTTCTCACAAGAGAGATAGAACATGAGCAGGTCGGGGGTGGGGGTCAGAGAGAGGGAGACACAGAATCTGAAAGCAGCTCCAGGCTCTGACCTATCAGCACAGAACCTGATGCAGGGCTAAAACTCGCCAACGGTGAGATCATGACCTGAGCCGAAGTCGGACACATAATCGACTAAGACACCCAGGTGCCCCATGGCCCACATATTTCTGACTGTTCACACTCTTTTCCCTTTTCCCTCTTAAAGCTTGGTCAATAAAAGACAAAACCTATTTTTTAAATTACTTTTTTATCAAATAGGAACTTGTCAACACCATCAATACTTTTTATTGTGAAAGTTTTGTTTGAGTTTGAAGACAAAGACTATGTCAAATTTTGCTTTCCTATGTTATTTTTCACTAATAAAAAAACTGGATGGGAAAAAATGTTTGACCACATAGTATGTTTTACCTTTAACAAATACAGTGTTTTCACCAATATTTGCCACGAATACATAAAACAAAGCTAAAATCTCTATGGTTTCTTTAGAAGTATCCTTACTTAAAGTGAAATGTTAAGGGTGCCTAGGTGGTTCAGTTGGCTGTGCACCCAACTTTGGCTCAGGTCTTGATCTCATGGCTCAAAGGTTTGACCCCAAATCAGGCTCTGTGCTGATACCTAAGAACCTGCAGCTCATTTTGTATTCTGTGTCTCCCTCTGACTCTGCGCCTCCTCCCAAACCCACACTCTCTCACTTTCGCTCTATTGCTCTCAAAAATAAATTTTAAAAAATAATAATAAAGTGAAATCTTAGATAATTAATTTATTTCAAAATATATGCATTCCAGGAATGTTTGAACTTACAGATATGTAAAAGTGACACCACCTGTGTCAACCAAGGATGTTCCTACAGGGGCTTCAGCAGTGGGAGGTAATGCATGTCGAAGAAAATGCAGGTGGAACCACAAGCGGGGCCATCACCTACTCCCCATGTGCAGTGATGATCCCGTGGAGGAGCTACAATAGCTTGAGTAGGAGCCACTCTCTGAAGTGGGAGACCCCGAAATGGTACAGGGCTGGCAGGGTGGCCAGCAACACAAGGAGATGCCTTTGCTGGATGTCCAGACATGACCCGATCCCAGTGCCCTCATCTTCAGAGCCCTGGGGCCTGGAGTGCCCGGCACCTACAACCTGCTGCTTTCCCCTGCCACTGGGACACAGGCGAGCTCTCCCTGCTGGGGCTGGGTCTCCATTCCTCCGCCCACCTGTCCCCAGCAGCACCCTTCCTAAGCCCCTGCAGAGCACCCAGCCTCCATCATCACTTCACTCCCTGCTAGACCTTTAGTCCTGTGGGCTCTGAGACCACCATCCACTTGTAGGCACTAACAGGAAGATTTTCTTACTGGAGTGGAAGGGAGGTGGGGAGACACAGCTTTGCTGTCTGTGGGCACCACTGTTTTCTAGCCCTTCCTGACTTGGCATTGGAGTTATTTCCATGATGACAGGACCTGATGTATAGAATTCAGTGTGTGTGTGTGTGTGTAAATGAAATAAAATGTTTTGTTAAAATTTCTACGTGTATATATATAAAATTTCAAGGTTTGTATAAATTTGATATTTACCTTATTTCTGGTTTCAATATCTGCACTGTGTAAAAGCAGCTTCTCTGCTATTGATATATTCTCACCAAGGCCAGCGTAGTGGAGAGCAGTGTTGCCAAAGTTGTCCATAAGATTTGGATCGGCACCGTGTTCTAGCAGAATAGTTACACTGTTCTCATCCCCACACTGTACAGCCTGTCAGTGATACGCCAAGAAACAGAATGTAAATTCTGGGAATTTCAAGGAAGCATGCCACAGGCTTCACCAATTAGTTTGGTTTCAAGGTAATAAATTCATCATTTTCATTCTATGTTATTCCATCGAATCCAACTCAGGCAGACATAGCTGCTACCACATACCTTCATTAGAGCCGTCCTGTTCTCATTATCAAGGAGGTCAAGATGGCATTTCCTCTCTACTAGGACAAAGACCACTTCTGAGTGGCCATTGGCGCAGGCCAGATGCAGAGGAGTCCTGAAACAGTGAGAGGACGTTTTAGGAAACTGGAGCGCACTCTCTCAAAAGATGCAATGAATTCATGAGATTGTAAACATTAAGTAGCCTGGTACTCCTAGGCCTTCAAAACAAAGCTTCAGTTTTCCTCTGCAGAAAGTACAATATTTATTAGTGATGACTCACCACAGTAAGAAAAGAGCAGCCTATTGGAAGAGAAAGAGCATGATCTCGAGATCTACCTTAACATGGGTTTGAATCCTACTGTAACTCGGTCCCTTACTAGTTATTGTTTAGACTTATCCTCAGTTTCCTCATCAACAAAATGGGGATTAAAAATAGTAGTTGTCTCCGGTCGCCTGGCTAGCTCAGTCTGAAGAGCATGTGACTGCTGATCTCAGGGTCGTGAGGTCAAGCCTCAGAGTAAGTGTACAGATTACTAAAAAAATGAAAATTATAAAATGAAATAAAATAAAATAGTAGTTATCTCACAAGACCTCTTTGTGATGCAGAAATGAGGATCTATGCAAGTGTTTAGAATAGTTCCTAGCACAAATAATATCCCAATAATTGTTGAATATGATTATAATTTTTACTATTACCACTGCTTTACAAGGACAACCCTTCAATTAGGTGATGTGATGCAATTGTATCTACTTTGCAGATATATTTTAAGGATTAGCAAGAATACTGTGTCTCAATGATTCTAAGATGCTCATTTTGTCACATTTTAATATCTCTGACATTGGAATGCAATTGATAAATCAAAATGTCTTACAACTATAACGGGCAGGATTTAAAAAGAATTTTATTGGTCCATAACACAGTGGGACGTCATACAATCTTGGTGCCTTACATTATGTGAAATGATGCAATTCTCATCAGATGATTGGCATTTCAATAAGTTTTAGTTCTTAAAAGCGTTCCAGGAAAAGAGGACTAAATTCACCAAAGAAAAAATGTTTAAAGAAATTCTTACTTTGATTTTCAAGAAGCCAAAGGACACTCAAGATTCCAGTGGCCAAGAACAGCTCATTTTATTAAATATTTAGATCTATAGATTGGATGAAAATCAAGTATTTCCAATGATCAATATTAGTATTAAATACTATTTTAAATTTCAAAAGGACAGATAAATGTTATCTGTTACAATATCCTAACTTCAGACACTTTGAAAGGAAAACGGAAAACTTCAGTCGAGTTTCAGTCCTAATGCTTCCATTTAAAATTTCTCATCTGGGGGCCTGGGTGGCTTAGTTGTTTGAGCATCCAACTTCAGCTCAGGTCCTGACCTTGCAGTTTGTGAGTTCTGGCCCTGCGTTGGGCTTCTTGCTGGCAGCTCAGAGCCTGGAGCCTGCTTCTGATTCTGTGTCTCCCTCTCCCTCTGCTCCTCCCCTCTTCTGTCTCTTTTTCAAAAATAAATAAACTCTAAAAAAATTAAAATGTCTCAACTTCGGGGTGCCTTGCTGGCTCAGTCAGTAAAGCATATGACATGATCTCAGAGTTACAAATTAGACCCCCACGGTGGGTACAGAGAATACTTAAAAGTGAAATCTGGTGCAGAGCCTCCTTTGGATCCTCTGCCCCCCAACCTCCCACCCCTCCACCCCTGGCTCTTGCTTTCACTTCAATAATAAACAAACATTTAAAACATAAATAAAATCAAATCTGGGGCACCTGGGTGGCTCTGTCTGTAAAGCGTCCAACTCTTGATTTGGGCTCAGGTCATGGTCTCATGTTCACTGGATCAAGGCCCCTGTCTGGACGCCTTGAAAAGTCTATTTGAAAAGTTTCTGCTTTCAGCACAGGGCCTGCTTGGGCATTCTTCCTCTGCCCCTCCATCTCCCTCCTCCCTTCCCTCCCCTCTCAATAAATAAATAAACTTAAAACATAAAATCTTTGGAAAATAAATAAATAAAATCCTTCATCTTGTTCATACCGGGCAACATGACGACTTTGAGAATGAAAGGATCTTGAGTAGTGTAAGTCGGTACATAACATGTGTGCAGTTTCTATTTGATAAATAATCCATTCATTTACTCTCTCAATCGGAGTGGATAAAGACAGTTGGAGAGTTCAGTATTTTTAAAGAAAACTTATATAAAGTAATACTACTGAAACAGCAATAATCATGCATATTTACTATTTATTTTTTTTGTAAAGACACAACCAATGTTTTATTTTCATGATTGATATAAATCATTTCCCTATTATATGCAATAAAGCTACATATAATAGAAAACCTATGTATATGTTTAATATACGCATAATAAAATCTACAAGTACAGATAAAAATACTCCTTTCTGAAGAGGTGGAGAGCTGTCAGAATATGACAATCTTCAAAAAAATTGTAATTAGTTTATTTTTCTCAATTTACACCCAAAAACATTTTTTAACAGAAAATGAGAAATTATTTTTATGTGTAGGAGGCTCCTGTTCTAGCTTTTCTCCAGGATTGTTTCAATGATAATAAACCTTTCTTATTGATAATATACTTTTAATAGGACTTTTATTCACCTTTTCCTGTAGAAATCACAAGATTTTTTAAAAAATTGACTTAAACACAAATGCTCAGAAATCATTGATTGAATCATTTTGTGCAATTTTACATTATTTTGGCTTACATAAAACCATAGTCTGCTTGGGCATATATACAATCAAACTGATCTTTCCCCTCACTTATGATCAACTAAAGCACACCTCTGCATCTCTGTGTTTCTCTTTTATCTAGGCCACCTTCAGTGATTACATATTATTCCATCTTAAGGATACACTGCCATTTACTTAAACAAGCCACTAGAGGAGTTCTTCATACACTGCTATTGTAATAGTGCTGAAAAAACCAAACTATGTTTTTTATCACTAGTTATTTCCTAAAGATATTTCAGTATAAATAAAATTGATGGGTAAAAGGGATATATATCTTTTAAACGTGTTCTGACACCCAACTGTCTATTGGAGAGTCCAGAACAACTTAAACTTTAAGTGGTAGTATATGTACCAGCACTCCTTATTTTCACAAAGATTGTAGACGGAAAACTAGATGGACAATTTCATTCCCTTTTGCACTTAAATTTCTTTTTTACCAGGGATACTATATTTTCTTATGTCCACCGGTCTCCTGTAGATATCCAAAGAGGTACTTTGCGCAATTTCAAATGACTCAGCACTACAGGAAGAGCCAGGACAGGTGCACCTTTCTCCCAGGTCCATCCCGCCTCCTCCAGGCCAACCTCCAGGTCCCTATTACCTGCGCTGTCTGTCTCTGTCGTTTACTCCGTTTATTCCCAAACAGAGAATGTTTCCTACTGCATAAATGTTGCCCTCGTAGGCGGCCTTATGAATCCTCCCAAGATCTGCCTTCCAGACGTCGTAGCCTCCCTGGGAGTGGTGGTTTCTGTTACTCTCACTCCGGACGCCCTTGCCATGCTTCTGGAAGCTACAGGTGGAATCACAGGGCGACACGCCCTTCTTAGCCCGGAAGCCAAAAATCTTCTTCATTATCCTCGCAGTACGGCTCACAGAGCCTCACTTCTCACTCGACTTTTCGCGCAAGCCAACCTGTCTCGCCACAAGAGCGCTACAGTTAGGCAGTGTGTTTCAGCCGGTGTAACCAAGCAACACCGACAGCAACAATAGCACACGCACGCGCCCCAGAACGTATACAGCGCACGCGCCCCTCAGAGGATGGCACCTGGGCATGCGCGCCAACGGACAATGCCTTGCGCACGCGCGTGGCAGAGGACAGGCCTCTGGGGACGCCCGCTTCAGAGGATGGTACACTGCTCAGGACTGCCAGAGGATGGTACAAAGCTCACGCGCGTGCCAGAGGATGGTATACTGCGCATGCGTGCAGAGGCCTCTACTTCAAGGGGCCCCAAAGTGCATGTGTGAGGCCCAGCCCTCTCAAATCTCAGCGATTGGTTGTCAGAGAGTTCGGTTACTTTACCTAGGATTTAGCAGAGCATTTCAGGCGTTTGCAAAGTTAGAGTTGCAGGTTGGAATGACAGTCCTTGTATACATCTGGGGTAACGGGATGCGAACCTTCGGAATCCTGAACACGTCATCCCGCAAAAGACTTCCCTGACAAAAGCTCTCTAAAATGTTTTATCCCTCAGTTCATTCCTCTTCCATATCTCTTTGGGCCCTAGATAGTCTCCATAGAATTTAGCAGATGCAAGAACAGAAAGCGTTTTCTTGGGCAAAGATTTTTGCAGCGTGTGTCATCAAGTGCAAATTAATGAGAGGGGGAAAAATGCATTCTCCAGATTACATGACGCATTTCTGCATGTCTCTTACTCCTCCTCTTCGGCCCAACCTTACATTTACATTTTCTTTACTTTTATTGGTTGCTGTTATTTCCCAATTAAATCTTTAATGAATCCAAGATATATTTTGGAGCATGCTGTAACATTTTAGAACTTTGTAAATCTTTATTTGCCTATTCTAAATAAGCCATCCTTTCTCACCTACTTTGAAATGCCACTTGATCGTAAATTAAATTTTCAGGTATATTTTTTCTGTTTCTCGGTTTTGCCTTTCCTTCCACTGACTAGTCTGTTTCTTGCATCAGTGTACTATTATTTTAACTTCCGACAACAGCTAATACAAAACTAGCTCCCCGAAACTCACCGTATTCCTATTACGTTTATTAATGATTTCAATAATTAACTGAAGTGGGGGCTCTTAGCTGGCTCAGTTTACCAGAGCATAGAACTTTTTATCTTGGAGTTAGAGTCCAAACTCCACAATGGTCAAAGACCTTACTTAAAAAAATTAACCAAAATAAAAATTAACTGAAACCACTGTTGCACAAGATGCACCAGCATAATTTGAAATTTTGGTGTCTATATTTTATAGCAAGGCAAATGCATAGATATTAATTTAGGGTTATACTTCAGAGGCCATTTAATGTCATTTTGTGTTTGTAGGTAGAATTATTTGACAAAAAGTTGTTTGGAATTAGCGACTGAGAAACCAAGCGTCTGCATCAGCAGCAGAATTTGCTGAGAGCTCAGAGAGCTACATGGAGCTCTGGAGAGCACTAGAGTCACTGCCGAGGAGGTGGATATCAAGACAGGTATCTTCAGCGGTGAAAGAGCTGTGAACAAAACAAAGAAACAAAAACAACTAACCATTTCACAGACCTAGCCAGCTTAGCTAGACCAAATGGTCTTGGTGTGTGTGTGAATGGTTTCACCTATGACCACCAAGCATTTGCCTCCTACAGGTGCCCACTGAAAAAATTATCTTTAGTCTCTTATTTGTCTCCTCAGAACTCTCTAGGGTGACTTATGAGACCAGTAAAGGTCTCTGTAATGACATTTGGGGAGAAGACTCTGACATTACCTAATGCAGGCTGGATTGCAGGTCAAAGATGTTAGCAGGTGAGACAGAAACTGCACACCAGGACTCCAGGTAAGTTGTGGAATTTGGTTGGCTCTAGTGTTTTTTTAGAGATAAGAGATACTCAAAGAGTATATGTTAGGCCATCTCTGAGCTTTTGTGTTCCTTGGTCAAATGCTATGTGGATCCCCAAAGGGTTCTCACAATCAACTGAAACCTATGATTTCCCATTCCCTGATTTCTGTGGAAACTACTCTCTGGTCCTCTAGAAAGTTCTAGAAAGTTCTAGAAAGTCCCACTACTATCTAAGGCTCAAATATGCCATGGTTCAGTTTTGCTACATACTCATTTAATAGTTATACTAATGTAACTGATGAGTTAGAATAATATTTCTTTAATGATAAAAAAAAACAAATGAGATATGAATGCTATAATAAATTCCTTATGTCAGGTTTTCCCAGGCCAGTTCAAGGCTGTCATGAATGTCTTTTCCTTTTTTCTGTTGTTGATTTTTTTTTTTTTTGAGTAGAGATAGAGCACATGCACGCACATGTTTGTACAAGTGAGAGAGGTGCAGAAGGAGAGAGAGAATCCCAAGCAGGCTCTAGGCTGTCAGTGTAGAAACCAATGTAGGGGTCCAACTCATGAACCCTGAGATCATCTCCTCAGCCAAAATCAAGTCAGATGTTCGACTAATTGAACCACCCAGGCGCCCATTACCTTCTTTTTAAAAGTTACCAAGAGCATCCTTTCATGCATCTGTTGGCCATCTAGATGTCTACTTTGGAAAAGTGTCTATTCATGTCTTCTGCTCATTTCTTCACTGGACTATTTGTTTTTCAGGTATTGAGTTTGGTAAGTTTTTTATAGATTTTGGATAATAACTCTTTATCAGATATGTCCTTTGCAAATACCTTCTGCCATTCTGTCAGTTGCCTTTTCGTTTTGTTGACTGTTTCCTTTGCAGTGCAAAAGCTTTTTATCTTGATAAGTTTCCAATAGTTCCGTTTTGCTTTTATTTCCGTTGCCTTTGGAGTTGTTTTGAGCAAGAAATTGCTGTTGATCAATCAAAGAGGTTGTTGCCTGTTTTCTCCTCCAGGAGTTTGATGGTTTCTTATCTCATATTTAAGTTTCCACACTGCTATGTCCCACTCTCGTTAGTCTTTCACAGGCACTATGAGGGCCGCCTGGGTGGCTCAGTTGGTTGAGTATCCAACCTTTGATTTCGGTTCAGGTCATGATCTCATGGTTTGTGAGTCTGAGTCCTGCATCAGGGCAGAGCCTGCTTGGGATTCTCTCTCTCTCTCTCTCTCTCTCTCTCTCTCTCTCTCTCTCTCTCTCTCTCCCCTCCCCTCCCCCCTTCATGCACTTTCTCTCTCTCAAAATAAATAAATAAACTTTAAAAAACAAAAGAAAAAAAATTACCAATGCATTCATCAAATGTTTTCCACAGCTGCTTCACTCATTCTTTTGGATGTGTCTTCCCTTGCATTCCACTGTATCACTGAAGGCAAACAAACTCTATTGTAATTAAACCATGATTACAATGTGAGGGCTTAAGTGTGTTGAGGCTGATCTTCCAGTGTCACTGCAGATTCCTGACCAGGGAGAACTACATCAGGGGTTCATAAAGGTAAAATGGAAGATGTACTCAGAACCTTCTTAATTCTAGCATTGTGAGAGACAGAGTCAATGAAGAAATAACAAACATGGAATTCCTATGTTCAGGGAGGGAGGAGAGTTTTATATTTAGTGCCACATTTAGGGTGAGCACAAAGGACCTATGGAATTATGTAAAGATGTGAGTAGTGAGTCAGGGAATGATGCACAGGAAGAAGTAATATCATAGCTCAAACTTCACGACACTTGGGTGGCTCAGTTGGCTAAGTGTCCAGCTTTGACTCAAATCATGATCTTATGGTTCTTGAGTTCCAGCCACAAATCAGGCTCTCTACTGTCAGGACAGAGCCCACTTTAGATTCTCTCTCTCTCTCTCTCTCTCTCTGTCTCTCTCTGTCTCTCTCTCTCTGTCTCTCTCTCTCTCTTTCTCTCTCTCTCTCTCTCTTTCTCTCTCTCTCTCCCTCTATCTCTCTCTCTCTGCCACTCCCAAATTTGTTCTCTCTTTGAAAATAAATACATTAAAAGACAAAAAGCTAAAATTTAAAGAATTAATAGGGGCTAGTCAGTAGAGCACATTCCAGAAGGAAGGGATTATGTATCAGTGAGGGTCCAAACAGGAGAGAAACCACTTACTGGTCATTGGAACAGGCAAAGGTTAATATAAAAATTATTAACTATAATAGTGGACCAACTATAAAGGCAAAAGCTATCTAAATACTCTTGGGTACAAAATTACCCAAGAAAGATTACCCAAATGGGAGACCCATATCCCAAGCCTGGGATTCAGCCCTCTTTGAAGAAGGTGAGGATGCGGTTCGCTGAGTTGCCTAGGCCAAAGCTGGTCCATGCTAGTCATCATGCAAACAGAAAATGTTCTGCAGGACTGCAGGGAGCCCAGTCTGACAGATGAATGTCAGGTTCTGATAGGTCAGGACACAAGGAGCCCATCTACCAGCAGGGAAGTGCACAGCCTCTAGTGTATCATATCCATGTCCAGAAGGGTGCAGCAAATATCTCAGGGATATAGCAGTTAAGGCTGAAGACTGGGTGCACCAAGAGAGTAGGGTGTCAAGAGCATTTTCCCAGGGGCATAGTATTCAGGGTATAAGGGTCACTGGCTGGTCAGGACTGCATGCTCTGGGAGTGCAGAGCAAGGACGGAGTACTTCTGATATTGGTGCAGAGGAGCAGCAAGAAGAAAAACACAGCACACCAGAATATGGACCAGGTCCATTTCTCTCAGTCTCCAGGTAAACAGGAACATCCCACTGGGACATAGATGTGTTGAGGTTAGGAACTAGATGCACAGAGGAGATCACACCTACACGACTCAAACGTCTCTGCTATTCATTGGGATGTGATCACACCTTCTTCAATAAGTTTGAACACCCCCAAGTTAGCCCTTTTGTAATACTGTTTTTCAGCCCTAGGGTACCCTTCAGAGCTCCCTTTTGATATTTTAATTACTATCCCATCATAATTTTGTAATTCTTTATATTAAACTTCCACTTTTTTTTTAATTTTGAGAGAGAGAGAGAGAGAGAGAGCGAGAGAGAGCGAGCGAGTGAGCGCAGAGGAGGGGCAGAGAGAAGGAGAGAGAGAATCCCAAGTGGGCTCCACACAGTGAACGCAGAGCCCAACAGAGGGCTCGTACTCACAAACTGTGAGATAATGACCTGAGCCGAAGTCAGATCTTAACCAACTAAGCCACCCAGGTGTCCTTTTAAAACTTCCACTGTTTAATATATTCTCCCATATCTGTTTTCTGTTGTACACAGACTGGTATAGAAGCCGGAGAATTGGACTGTTCAGATTTGTCTTCAAGAGGAAGTAACATGGAGAGGACAATTGAATTCAAAAATGTAGCCAGCTGCTCCATTTTTATAACCACCATAACACTCACACCAAGTCCTTGTGTCTGCCAGGCTGTGTCCAGCCAATGACTGAGCATAGAATGAATGACTAAAACCAAGTCGTTTCTGTCCATCGTAGGACTGCTCTATAGGCATCTCATCAGAGAGACTCAACATCAGAACCCAAAAGGCCTACACTATAATTTTCTTATTGGGGCTTGCCCTAAGATCCGAGGAAAACTTTCCCCCACCCCTGCTACCACTAATACCATAGTATTTAGTGGATCCTATTACCAAAGCAGCGGGGCTTCTTAAAAGCACAGTCTGCACCAACTGCAGAATTCATCTGCTCTGGGCCAATGTAAGTCTTGCATTCTTTAGAGTCACCAAGGTATATGCACGAAATGAATACTCAGTGTAGGACAGGGTACTATGGACATATTGGGTTGGATTATTCTTTGTTGTGGGGGGCTCTCTTGTGTATGGCAGGATGGTTAGCAGCATTCCTGATGGCTGCCAACCAGATGCCAGGAGCATCCTTAGGTGTGACCATTGAAAATGTCGCCTGATGAACCTATTATTAGCATAGTGTCTACAGCTAACAATGCTGCATTGTATACTTAAAATTTGCTTAGAGAGTAGATCTGGTGTGTAGTGCTCTTACAAAAGAGTAAAAATAAGGGGGAAGTGTCTTAACCCGACCTCAGTGTCGTGTTCCTTTACTGAGCCCCGCGTTGAGGCACCAATTGTCTTAACCCGACGGCCAGGGCCGCTCGTCCCTGGCGATTGGCGGTACCTGTTTCGTCCGCCCCGACCGGCAGGGCGGCAGGGCAGAGAGGAGAATCGTCCCGGGTCCTTCTCCTGAGGGAGGGAGAGAAAAAGGGGGCAGGAGAGGGAGACGCAAAGAGTAAAGCCAGAACTCACGGTTCTCGGATCAGGCGAAAGAGAGCGTTTATTCAAAGAACTGTTCTTTATATAGTCTTCAGGGGGGGAAGACAAGGCAAGCTGACCTAGGCAGGCTACAGAGTCAAATGCATATCAAAGAAGCGCCCCGACTTTGCCTCAGCAATCTTGGGGGATGGAGAACTAACACTGAATACAGTTTTGATCTTTTGTGTGCCTTGGCCACTCACGTCTAGCTCAGCAAGACAGTCGCCAAAGTTATTTTGACCAGGAAATGGCAACCTCCAGCCTCCAGATGCAAATCTTGTTTACTGGCTCACTCAACGGAGTGATAATCCTTGCCTGAGGCAGACAGAAAATTTGGCGGCCCCGACAGGGAAGGAAACATTGGGAGGTGGTGGGTATGTCTATGGCTTTCAGGTAGTGATGGTTTCATAGGTATACATTTATCCCCTAACTCACTGAATTCTATACATTAAAGATGCAATGTTTCCAGACATGGCCAAATGTCCCCTGAGGAGCAGAATTGTTTTCCCACCCCACCCCCACCCCACACTCATTCAGAATCAGTGGTGTAAAATATGCTGCCTTCAGAACCCAAAGAGACCAACCAGCTTCTGTGTTTTCTTCTTGGTGAAAAGATATTAAAAACGCAGGAATTTTCTCTCACTCCTGAGATGACATCTTGACATGTCCCTGACCACTAGATTTTCCCAAATGTCACAGACATGACAATGCGTGTGGTCTTACCAAGGCCTAAAGCATTACAGCCATCATTATGTCAAATTAGCATGATGTCATCAATATGGTAGACCAATGAGATATTCTGGGGATGTTCAAGTGATCCGCATCTTTCCAAAATATACGATAGAGAGTGAGAGAATTAATATAATCCTGTGCCAAGACAAAATGAATGCTTTGTGTGCATCATATAAATACAATACAAACCGCTTCTGCTCCACGTTCACAATTGGAATAGAAAAGAATTCATTTGCCAAGTCAGTGGTGACATACCACGTACCTGAGGCTTTATTAATCTCTTCTGGAAGGAATATGAGGTCCAGAATAACAACTGTGATTGGAGCTACTATATTATTGAGTTTATAGCAGTCTACGTTTTCCACAGTTGATCTAGTTTCTGAAGGGGCCACGTGAGTGAACCAAACAGAAATATGATGTAGTTCACCATCTTAGGTCTTGAGTGGTAGCACTATCCCTCTGCATCTCTCCTAGGATACAATACTGTTTTGGTTTACTCTATTAAATGAGGGGTTGGAGACAGTTACATAGTTTCTGCTTGGAATTTTAAGCTATGATCGCCATTATATACTTATCCCATATTGTGAGTATCTAATGTGGGGGTTATTCCCACTGCCATGTATATTAATCCCAATCATGGGACACCTAGGTGACTCAGTTGGTTAAGCACGTGACTCTTGATTTCAGCTCATGTCAAGATCTCATGGTTTGTGAGATTGAGCCCCACATTGGGCTCCTTGCTGAGTGTGGAGCCTTTTGGTGATTCTCTCACCTCTCTTGCTCAAATTTAAATAAATAAACAAACAAACAAAAAAATTTACTTAGAAGAATAATATAATTCCAATCATACACTCCAAAACTTGAGAAACAACTACTGCTAAGTGTGCAGACTTTGTGAGCCAGACATTAAACTTACTACCTGGTCCCCTAACCTCCTACTGTAATGGCCTAGCTATGATGATGTTTGGGGGCTTCAGCTATCAGTGTCAAGTCAGACTCTATGTCTGAGAGTCCTCGAATAATATACAGGAATTCCATTTTCCCCAGTGTAGAATCATCCAAGAAATGATATGACATCCATTGAAGAAAAGTGGGGAAATATTATAGCATATATTTTCCATGGCATTGCAGGCTACTTCCACATCTTTAGTCAGTTGGCTCCAGATCTGGAGATTATCAAGGGGTTATGAGTTTTGACTAGGGCAATTGCTCCCATCTCCCTACACCTTTATTCTTGCCTTTTTCTGGTTGTAGATCTTGAGCAGCACCCTTGTCATTCACCTGACAAGTTTTCTCCAGGGGACACATGCTTTTTTAACCATCTCCACTTGTAGTAACAACTTAACCTTGCTATACTTGTGTTGGTCTTGATGTGTTTTCTGGGTCCTCCCATGAAATGCAGTCTACTGTTGGGTATTCTGGCCTCACATAAAATATCCACCCCAGCATGCATACTTCCCTTGGTCTCCTTTTTCCTTCATCTGTCATGTGCTAGGGCGTGGTGCAAAAAATGTACATTGTAATTATGCCCAGTTCCTGGCACAGACCTCTTAAACCCTTTAGAATTCCTGAGAGATAAGAATGGCTGTTTTTGTGAACCCTGTTCACCATAACTGAGTTTGTGTTAATGAGGTGACTCATTGCAGGAAGAGGGCCTACACAGCTTTAGGAAAGGGACTCATCACCCAAGGAAACAACCACATGATTAGAAGGTTGAAAATTTCAGCCCTGCCTCCTTTGTCCCCCACCCACTTCAAGGAGGGGAGAATGAAGACTGAATTCAGTCACACAGCCAGTGATTTAACCAATCATTCTCGCATAATGAGACCCCACACAGAAACTCTGAAGAGGCTCAGGGAACTTCCTGGTTGGTGAACATCTCAATGTGCTGAGAGGGTGGCATGCTTGAAGGTCTGACCTCCCCAGACCTTGCTGCCCTATGTACCTCTTCATCTGGTTGTTCATTTCTATCTATAATAAGCCAGCCATCACACAGATAGCACTTTCCTGAGTCATTCTAGTGAAATATCAAACCTGAAAGAGGATCATGGGAATCCCCAGGTATATAGCCCAGTTGTACAGAAGTGTAGGTCGCCTGGGAACTTGGGGGCTGTGGCTGGTATCTGATGTGGAGTAGTCATATGAAACTGAGGCCTTTAACCTGTGGGGTCTATCTAACTTTGGTAAGTTACGTACCGTATTAAATTGAATTGTAGGACAGTTGGTGATGCAACCATATGTAACTCAGGCATTTGCTTCACTCAGCTATTGGGTATTGCTTTTTCTTGAGTTCTGATATAGAACCTAACAGCAAATTGCCTCTATTCCCTAGGGCTCTTCTTGGTAAATCCCCATTCCCTCCTAATGCCCCCACATCAATGACTTATTGCCTATCCACTCTTACACAACATCACACTTGATCAAGTCCCTTTTGATCCAATCCCAAGGGTATTCACCCTACCTTGTGCCTGAACATAATAGTTCTTACAGTTTTTTCGGTGCTTAATCTCTTCTTCCTTTATGAAGCCCAGCACAGTCCCAGCCTTGTTATAGTGGGATGTAACCCAAATTATTAGCCTTGCAGGCAAGAGAGGAGGTGGGAGCAGCTCGGGAGGGGACAACTATTGCCTTATCTGAGAGAAGCCTCTGCAAAGTCTCCAGCATGGGGTAAGGGCTAGTGCTTACAAGGGAAGGCTGGGCCTAGAGAGCGACACCCATGAGGATTTAGTGGGGTCAGAAGAATTGATGTCCTCATGGCTATACAACCTGATGTCCCTATCTTATCTTAGAGTCTAGATATTCTCAGTAGCTCTGAATGTGGGATAGTATACTTGCCTCAGCTGAGCATTGAAACATCCCTGGCACTCTGCAACTCTATCAGATCTTCAGTTTGTTCCTTCAATTTCTGCTCTTCCACTGCAGATTAGGGCCCCTGTGTGAACTTCCACAGAGGTCCTGTAGTGCTCATACGTAACTTTTACTGCTTGTTAATCTCTGTCAGTTTCTCATTACCCAATCCAGGATGAAGATACAACTTTGCAGTACCCAAAAAAACTGATTTATTTAAATATAATGCATATATAATTCACCTGTTTAAAGTGCACAATTTAATAGTTTTAGAATATTTAGAGAATTGTGCAACTAACAGCACAACCAATATTAAGACATTTTCATTATCCCGAAAAAGGAACTCCATACCCACTAACAGTTACTCTCCATTTCCTTCCAACCCTCTGGCTCTGGGAAACTACTAACCTATTTTCTGTCTTAATCGATTTGCCTATTTGGGATATCTCATATAAATGGAATTATAGGGGCACGTAGGTTGTTCAGTCACATAAGCATCCAACTTCGGCTTGGGTCACGATCTCATTGTCTGTGACTTTGAGCTCCTCATCAGGCTCACTGCTGTCAGCATGAAGCCCACTTCAGATCCTCTGCCCCTCCTTCCTCTGTGCCTGCCTGGCTCGCTCTGTCTCTTTCTAAAGGAAAAAAAATATATGTGTATGTATACACACACTTTATACATATTTATATATACTTTATACGTATATATAAAGTATACAAAGTATAAGAAAATAAAATTTAAAAAATGAATCATATGTTGCCTTTTGTGACTGGCTTCTTTCACTTAGCATAATGTTTTCAGCATTATCCTTTATATTAGTTTCCTAGGGCTGCTGCAACAAATTATTATAAACAATACAAACTTGGTGGCTTAAAACAAAAGAAAGTTATTCTCCCAGTTCTGGAAGCCAGCATTTTGAAATCATGGTGTCTTCAAGGCCGTACTTTGTATAAAACATCTAGTATACAATCCTTCCTTGCCTCTTTCAGTTTCTGAGGTGGGGCATCAGTCCAACCTCTACCTGTCTTCACATGGTATTCTCCTCTTTCCCTGTCTTTCCTCTGTGTCTGTTGTAAGGACACGTCTCTAAATTTAGAGCCAACATGATTATCCAGGATGATCTCATCTCAAAATCATTAAGTACATCTGCAAGGACCTTTTTTTCCAAAGGTCACATTCAGAGCTTCCAGGAGGACATGGACACGTCTTTTGAGGGGGAGACACGTTTCAACCCACTACATCCATGTTGCTGCATTTATTAGAATTTCATTCCTTCTTATGTCCAAATCGCATTCCATGTTATGGATATGCCACATTTTGTTTATCCATTTTTCACTTGAACATGTAGGCTGTTTCCACTTTTTTGCTATTATGAACAATATTGCTATGAGCATTTGTGTGGATATACATTTTTATTTCTCTTGATATATAATATGTACTTAGAGAAGTGGATCTGCCATTTTATAGATATATACCCTCCATATCTTTCAGAGTTCCTGTACCTGGAATTTTTTTGAAGGTCAAAACCACTTTGTGCTGCAAAATACTCATGCCCCACCTGCCACTCACAATGGTGTTGTTTTTGGCTGTAAGGCAGTCTCAAAACCGGTTTTCTTGGACCACTCCTGGCACCACTTGTGTTAGTTGAGTCGTCAAATAATCAGAAGCTCAGATAGAACTAGATGTGCAAAGTATCTACTAGAGAAATCCCTATGAAGGAAACATGGAGGTGCGATGGTAAGGAGAGTTCCCAAAGATGTCCACCTCCAAATCACTGGAGCCTGTGAATGTTGACACCATGGCAAGCAGGGATATTATGGTTGCAGATGGAATTGTTTGCTAATCAGATGTTGCTTAAATGAAGAGATTACCCTGGATTATCCATGTCAGTCCAGTGTAATCACAAGGGCCCTTCAAATGAGGAAGAGGGAGAAGGAAGTGTCAGAATGGTGTGAGACTCGACTGACCATTGCTGGCTCTGAAGATGGAAGGGGGCCATGAGCCTAGGAATTGCCTAGGAGTTAGAAAAGACAAGAACATGGATTCTTTTCTAGAACCTCCAGAAAGGAATGCAGCCAGCCAATATGTTGGCTTTAGTGAGATTTTCACACCTCTGACCTCCAGAATTCAAGTGAGTTTTCCAGTGTCCTTAGGACTGGGGGATACATGGAACACAGGGCTGTTAGTGCTAAGTCCTAGTCCCAGGATGTACGCAACATACTACAGATCTCTTTAACCCTTTCTAAGATAATGTCTGCTCCCCAGAGCAGTTTATGGCTGGAGAATTTTTTCACCATCTCTGCACCCCCTCCTGCCGTACTTCCCAGCTATCCAGAACAGACCCTATCTGGGACTGAATTCCTTAGGCAGAGGGAACATATCAGCTCTGAGCTTACAGCGTAGAGGGTGCCTGAGATTCCCTCTCTCCCTCTCTCTTTCTGCCACTGCCCTGCTCTCTCTGTCTCTCTCTCTCTCTCTCGCTCTCGCTCTCGCTCTCGCTCTCAAAATAAATAAATAAAATAAACTTTTAAAACGTCTTAAAAAAAAACCCTCATATTAGGAATGCAAGTTATCAGCTTGGTCTTCTGTTTTTTCCCTCCACTTCTCCCCTACAGAATCCACACCACCTACTGTGTGCCTGACCCCTACATTGTGAGTGGAAAGAGCATTGGTTGGCAATGTGACTATTTTAACCCTTTCCACGTGGGTCTTTCTTTCCTATAAGGGAAAAACACACACATACTAGCACTCTACTTATTTTCCCATGACTACAGCTGATCACTCAATGATCTTATTTTCAACAGAAAGATGAGTGGGCATCTCTACCTCATTCAAGTATTTTTTATTCGTCCCACAATCTGTGCCAATGCCAAACATAGGACCTCTAAATTTCATATAGGGAGCTTGTGCCAAGAGAGTTGTTATAGGCACCTCCTTTGTTGCCGCATTCTTTTTTCAATGTAAGCAAATTGAGTAGCTCAGTCTGCAACCTGGGACTCAAGTGGTTTCTAAGAAGCCTGCAGATGGGAAAGAGGTAGGCAAAAACTTAGCATCACCCCTCAGAACCTTGCATGTGGGGAAGTCAACATTAGGAGAATGTGGCATACCTGCTCCACTCTCTATTAGGTCCATCTCCTCTAATTTTTAAAATAAGTCTGGAATCTCCCAGCACTACAAATAGATATATGAAAGATTCACGTATCTGTCTCCTGAGGTCTAATTCGAAGAGACTTTCATTAATAATAACAGTTGGATGTAAGACATTTAATTTATAACATGAATGGTAGCAATTAGTTGATCAAAGATAAAGCACATCTTCTATGAAATCAAACAGAGCAGCTTAAAGACTTTCAGGCTAGAGTTCTTCGTCTTTCCGTTTGACAGATCCCTTTGTGTGTCAGATATTTTATAAGGCTGCCACATAATCCTACCTTGCATTTTTTATCTTCTAAAAAAAATCAGACGTTCCTCGACAGTACATTCCAGTCACATAACAGGTATCTCCTTTACTCTTGTACTCACTGGGATAGTTTCAGAAATGAAAATCACCTAGGGGATCCTGGGTAGCTCCGTCGGCTGAGTGTCCGACTTCAACTCAGGTCATGATCCTGCAGTCCATGGGTTCAAACCCCAAGTCAGATCCTGTGCTGGCAGCCGAGAGCCTGGAGCCTGTTTCAGATTCTGTATCTCTCTCTCTCTCTCTCTCTCTCTCTCTCTCTCACTGCCCCTCCTCCGTTCATGCTCTGTCTCTGTCTCAAAAAATAAATAAACCAACCCTCCCAACACCACCTGTCGAAGAGGCTGTCTTTTTCCATTGGATACTCTTTCCGGCTTTGTCAAAGATTAATTGGCCATACACTTGTGGGTTCAGTTCTGGGTTCTCTATTCTATTCCATTGGTCTATGTGTCTGTTTTTGTGCCAGTACCATACTGTCTTGATGATGACAGCTTTGTAGTAGAGGCTAAAGTCTGGGATTGTGATGCCTCCCGTTTTGGTTTTCTTCTTCAATATTACTTTGGCTATTCAGGGTTTTTTGTGGTTACATATGAATTCTAAGTTAGTTTGTTCTAGCTTTGAAAAGAATACTGGTGCAACTTTGATGGGGATTGCATTAAATATGTAAATTGCTTTGGGTAATAAGGACATTTTAACAATGTTTATTCTTCCAATCCACGAACACGGAATGTTTTTCCATTTCTTTGTGTCTTCAATTTATTTCATAAGTCTTCTATAGTTTTCAGCATACAGGTCTTTCACATCTTTGGTTAGGTTCATTTCTAGGTATTTTATGGTTTTTCGTGCGATTGTGAATGGGATCTGTTTCTTGCTTTCTCTTTCTGTTGCTTCATTTTTGGTGTATAAGAATGCAACTGATTTCTGTGTACTGACTTTTTACCCTGCAAATTTACGAATTCATTGATCAGTTCTAGAAGGCTTCTGGTGGAATCGATTGGGTTTTCCATGTAGAGTATCATGTCATCTGCGAAAAGGGAAAGTTTGACTTCTTCTTTGCCGATTCTGATGCCTTTTATTTCCTTTTGTTGTCTGATTGCTGAGGCTAGGACTTCCAACACTACGTGAAACAACAATGGTGAGAGTGGACATCCCCGTCTTGTCCCTCATTTCAGGAAAAAAGCTCTCAGTTTTTCCCTATTGAGGATAACATTGGCTGTGGGCTTTTCGTAAATGGCTTATGATGTTTAAGTAAGTTCCTTGCATCCCGACTTTCTCTCGAGGGTTTTTATTAAGAAAAAATGTTGTATTTTTTCAAATGCTTTTTCTGCATCTATAGACAGGATCATAGGGTTTTATCTTTTCTTTTGTTAACATGATGTATCACACTGATGGATTTGTGAATATTGAACCAGCCCTGTAACCCAGGAATGAATCCCACTTGATCATGGTGGGTAATTCTTTTTGTATGCTGTTGAATTCGATTTGCTAGTATCTTGTTGAGTATTTTTGCATCTGCATTCATCAAGGATATTGGCCTGTAGTTCTCTTTTTTTGCTTGGTCTCTGTCCAGTTTGGGAATCAAAGTGATGCTGGCTTCATAGAAGGAGTCCAGAAGATTCCCTTTTATTTCTATTTTTTAAAATAGCTTGAGACGAATGGGTATTAACTCTGCTTTTAATGTCTGGTAGAACTCCCCAGGGAAGCTTTCTGGCCCTGGGCTCTTATTCTTGGGAGATTTTTGACAACTGATTCAATTTCTTCACTGGTTATGGTCTGTTCAGATTTTCTATCTCTTTCCGCTTGAATTTTGGTAGTGCATGTGTGTTTAGGAATTTGTCCATTGCTTCTAGGTTGTCCAGTTTGTTGGCATATAATGTTTCACATTATTCCCTGATGATTGCTTGTATTTCTGAGGGACTAGTTGTAATAGATCCATTTTCATTTGTGATTGTGTCTATTTGGGTGTTCTCTCTTTTCTTTCTGAGGAGCCTGGCTCAATTTTGTTTATTTTTTCAAAACACCAACTCGTGGTTTCATTGATCTATTCAACTGTGATTTTTTTTTATTCCATATTGCTTATTTCTGCCCTGATATTTATTAATTCTCTTCTTCTGCTGGACTTGTGGTGCTCTTGCTGGTCCCCTTCTAGTTCCATTAGGTGCTCGGTTAGATTTTGTATTTGCGCTTTTTCTAGTTTCTTGAAATGGGCCTGGATTGCAATATACTTTCCTCTTACGACTGCCTTTCCTGCATCCCAGAGAGTTAGGATTGTTGTATTTTCATTTTCATTTGTTTCCATATATTTTTAATGAATTCTCTAATTGCCAGATTGGCCCAATCATTCTTTAGTAGGGTGGTCTTTAACCTCCATGTTTTTGGAGGTTTTCCAGAGTTTTTCCTGTGATTGATTTCATGTTTCATAGCACTGTCATCTGAAAGTGTGCATAGTATGATCTCAATTCGTTTACATTTATGGAGGGCTGCTTTATGACCCAGTATGTGATCTCTCTTAGAGAATGTGCCATGCATACTTGAAAAGAAAGTGAATTCCCTAACTTCAGGATGTAGAGGTCTAAATATATCAGTCAAATCCATCTGTTCCAATGTGTCATTCAGGTCCATTGTTTCATTAGTGATTTTCTGTCTGGTGGATGTATCCATTGCTTCAAGTAAAGTATTAAATCCTCTGCAATTAGCACATTCTTATCAATAAGAACGTTTCTGTTTGTGATTAATTGTTTTATGTATTTGTGTGCTCCCAAATTTGGCATAAATGTTTATATTTGTCAGATCTCCCTGATGGAGAGTCCCTGCAGTTATTATATAATTTCCTTCTTCATCTTTTGTTACTGCCTTTTCTTTAAAGTACAGTTTGTCCAATATAAGTATGACTACTCTGGCTTTCTTTTGACTACCAGTCACATGATCGATAGTTCTCCATCCCCTTACTTTCAATCTGAAGTTGCTTTCAGGTCTAAAATGAGTCTCTAGTAGACAGCAAATAAATGGATTTTTTATATCTATTCTGCTACCCTGTGTCTTTTGATTGGAGCATTTAGTCCATTTATATTCAGTATTACTATTGAAAACTATGGGTTTAGATTCATTTTGTTCTCTGTAGTGTTCATGCTTGTAGTGATGTCTCTGGTACCTTGTATTCCTTGCAACATTTCCCTCATAGAGTCCCTCTTAGGATTTCTTGTAGGGCTAGTTTGGTGGTGATGAATTCCCTCAATTTTTGTTTATTTGGGAAAATCTTTATCTCTCCTTCTCTTTTGAATGACAGGCTTGCTGGATAAAGGATATTTTTTCTGTTCATCGCATTAAAGATTTCCAACCATTCCTTTCAGGCCTGCCTAGTTTCAAGATAGGTCTGTAACTACTCTGATAGGTTTCCCATTGTATGTTAGGGCCGTTTTATCCCTAGCTGCTTTCTGAATCCTCTCTTTATCCTTATATTTTGCCAGTTTCACTATGATATGTCATGTGGAAGGCCAATTCAATTTACGTCTTAGGGGAGTTCGATGTGCCTCTTGAATTTCAATGTCTTTTTCCTTCCCCAGATTTGGAAAGTTCTTGGCTATAAGATGATCAAGCACCCCTTCAGGACCTTTTTCTCTTTCTTCTTCTTCAGGAATTCCTATGATACAGATATTGTTTTGCTTGAGTGTATCACTCGGGTCTTGAATTCTCCTTTCATACTTCTGGATCAATTTATCTCTCCTTTCCTCGGCTCCCTCTTTTTCTATATCTGTGTCTTCTAATTTATCTATTCTCCTCTCTGCTCTTCAATCTGTGCAGTGGCATACTCCACTTAATTATGCACCTCATTTATAGCATTTCTTAACTCGAGTATATATATATAGAACCTGACAAATATATTCAAATATTTTCATCCCAAAGTAATAGAATACACATTCTTCATGAGTGCACATAGAACATTCTGCAAAATGGATCACATACTGGGTCGCAAAACAACCCTCAACAAATAGATAAGGATTGAGATCATACCATGTGTACTTTCAGGTCACAACGCTATGAAACTTGAAATCAACCACAAAAGAGTATTTGGAAAGCCTCCAAATACATGGAGGTTAAAGAACATCCTACTTAAGAATGAATGGGTCAACCAGACAACTAAGGAAGAAATTCAAAAACATATGGAAACAAATGAAAATGGAAACACAACACTCCAAACCCTTTGGGATGCAGCAAAGGCAGTCCGAAGAGGAAAATACATTGCAATCCAGACCTATCTCAAGAAGCAAGAATGGTCCCAAATACAGAAACTACCTTCAAGTCTAAAGGAACTGGAAACACAGTAGCAATGAAAGCCTAAAGTCAGAATAAGAAGAGAAATAACAAAGATTAGAACAGAAATCATTAATATAGAATCCAAAAACAAGGTAGAACAGACTAATGAATCTAAGAGCTGGGTTTTTTAAACACATAAACTAAATTGATTAACCCCTAGCCAGACTTCTCAAAAAGAAAAAAGAGAGTCCCAAATAGATAAAATCACAAATGAAAAGGGAGCAATCACAAGGAACACCACAGAAATACAAACAATAATTAGAGAAGACTATGAAAAAGTAGATGCCCACAAATTGGACAACCTGGAAGAAATAAACAAATTCCTAGACACCTGCACAGCACCAAAACTCAAACTAGAAGAACTAAAAACTTTGAATAGATCCATACCAACAAAGAAACTCAATCAGTTATCACAAAACTCCCAACAAATAACAGTCCTAGGCCAGATAGCCAGATGAGGAAGCCTACCGGACCTATATCCAAAGTTAAGAACTATCCTTCTCAAGCTGTTCCAAACAATAGAAACAGAAGGAAAGCTTCCTGGCACATTCTATGAAACCAGCATTACTTTGATTCCCAAACCACACAGAGATCCCAATAAGAAAGACAATTACAGGCCAATATCCATGATGACATGGATGAACAAATTCTCAACAAGATACTCTCAAATGAAATCCAACAATAAATGTAAGAATTATTCACTATAATCCAGTGGTATTCGTTCCTGGCTGCAGGGCTGGTTCAATATTTGCAAATCAATCAAAATGCATATCACATTAATAGAAGAAAGGAAAGATCATCCATATGATCCTGTCAATACATGCAGAAAAAGCATTTGACAAAATACAGCATTCTTTCTTAATAAAAAAACCCACAACAAAGTCGGGACAGAAGGGTCATAACTTCACATCATAAAACCCATATATGAAAAGCCCACAGTTAGTATCATCTTCAATGGGAAAAACTGAGAGCTTTCTCCCTGAGATGAGGAACATGAAATGGATGTTCGCTGTTGTTTTACATAGTTTTGGAAGCCCTAGCCTCAGCAATTACACAACAAAATAAAATAAAACACATTCAATTTGGCAAAGAAAAGGGGAAACTTTCACTTTTTGCAGATGACCTATACCCTACATGGAAAACCTGAAAGACTCCACCAAAAATGTGCTAGAACTGATACATGAATTCAGCAATGTCGCAAGATGCAACACCAACATACATAAATGGGCTGCACTGTATATTCCAATAATGAAGGAACAGAAGGAAAATTCAGCAATCCACACATTCAATGCAATCCCAATCAAAATTACACCATCATTCTTCTCAGTGCTAGAAGAAACAATCCTAAAATTTGTAGGGACCCACAAAGACCCTGGAATGGCAAAGTAATGTTGAAAAAGAAAACCAAAGCAGGAGGCATCACTATTCCAGATTTTAGCCACTACTAACATGGCTGTAATCATCAAGGGAGTATACTACTGGCACAAAAAGAGACACAAAGACCCATGGAATAGAATAGAGATCCCGTAAATGTACCCACAAATGCATGGTCAACTAATCTTTGACAAAGCAGGAAAGAATATCCAATGGAAAAAAGAGTCTCTTTAGCATATGGTGCTGGGAGAACTGGAGAGTAACATGCAGAAGACTGAAACTGGACCACTTTCTTACACCATACACAAAAATAAACTCACAATTCATGAAATGTGACAAAGGAAGTCACCAAATTCATAGCAGAGAACATAGGCAACAACCTCTTTGACCTTGGCCCTAGCAACTTCTTACTCAACACATCTCTGAAGACAAGGGAAATAAAAGCAAAAATGAATTGTTTGGACCTCATCAAGGTAAAAAGCTTCTGCACTGAAAAGGAAATAATCAACAAAATTAAAACGCGACCAATGGAATGGGAGAAGATATTTGCAAATGACATATCAGATAATGGGTTAGTCTCCAAAATCTACAAAAAACTTACCAACTCAACACCCAAAAAACAAATAATCCAGGGAAGAAATGTGTAGAAGACATGAATAAACATTTTCCCAAAGAAGATATCCAGATGGCCAAGTGACACAGGAAAAGATGTTCAACATTGCTCATCATCAGGGAAATACAAATCAAAACCACACTGAGATACCACCTCAACTGGTGAGAGGAGCTAAAATTAACAACTTAGGACACAATAGATATTGGGGAGGATGTAGGTGGGGATGCACAGTTGGTGAAGCTGCTCTGGAAAACAGTGTGAAGGTTCCTCAAAAAATTAAAAATAGAATTACCCTACAACCCAGCAATAGCAATACTAGGAATTGATCTAAAGGATACAGGAGTACTGAATTGTAGGGGCACAGGTACCCCAATGTTTATAGCAGGTCATCCATAGAATTAATTTGCATTTTGACCTACAAATTAACACTATTTCAAAATGTCTCCCAAATATTTATAAAGTATACTGAGTGTAGAGAAGTGATACAGACCCATCTTTTGATAAAAACAGAAACAGGGGCACCTGGGTGGCTCAGTCAGTTGAGCATCCAACTCCATTTTGGCTTAGGTCATGACCTCACAGTTGCGGAGTTTGAGTCCCACATTGACCTCCATGTTGACAGCATGGAGCCTGCCTGGATTCTCTCTCTCCTTTGCCCTCTGCCTCTCCTCCACTTGTGCGTGCTCTCTCTCAAAATATGTTTTAAAAATTAGTAAGTAACCATTTAAAAGCAAAACCAAAGGTACTTTTTAAAAGAACTGATTTTCATCAAAAAGATATCATTATCAATAGCTAGTATTTTAAAGTAATTTTTTCACAGAAAATGTCTCTATGACAAAGGAAGATTTTTTATTTTTTCACTATGCCTTTAAGAAATATTTTTAACCACAGAATAATATTTCTATGAAATATTATTTGTAAAAATAATATGCTGAACTAAAAATAAATAATAAGTAAAATAAAATTATATTGTATATTTTTACCTTGTTCTTTTTATTAGAAATCTTTGCAGGTCTGAAAAAAAAACAAATCTTTTCAGGTAAATATTAAATACTTAAGATATGAAGAATATCTAAACTTACTGTTTTTGATCTAAAAATCTCTGCATTTGGAACTAATTTTCTATGAAGGGGATTAAACAATAGAGTAACATGAAACAACACAGAAAATATACTAAGAATAATATTAACAAAGGATTAAATGTATCCAGTTTTAGTATATGTGCTAGCAATTGGAGCACAACAAAGTACTAAATTTAGATCATAACTAAAAGAAAGAAAAATCATAATGCTACGTATAATCATTATTTGATAGGAATGATATCATTTTCTTGTTGTTGTCACTTTCAATAAAAGTAAGCTTTTACTGGCACTAAAACCTATTTGGAACGTGCAGGTTAAGTCCCTGTATGAAAGAAACCCCTTTATAACAATCATGATATTATCTTGCTGAGGACTCACTATGTAACTATTATCTATGCATTATTAGGAGCACTTTACATGTCTTAAAGGTATTTTAAGCCTCACAACAATCTTATGAAGTAGATTATCATATTAGGTGTTTTACATAGGAAGAAAATGAGGCACAGAAAGTCTGAGGAACTTGCCCAAGCCCATACAGTTGGTCAAGAGCAGACTCTGAATTCAAACCTAGGAAATGTGCCTTCAAAGCATGGGTTTATACTATGTGGTGAGAATAGTAGTTAAGGGTTTCTAAGTAATAGGTAAGCAAGTGAATCTATATTATTATTCTATTGCTAGCTATAGATATACATAACAATTTCTGAATCTTACACATTCTTTTCTTAAATAAAAAGACTTGATACCTAGGCAATATTGGAAATCTACTTTCAACAAGCTCAAGATTTGCTTCTTCTAGAGGAGTTCATCAACAGGCATTCATTCATTCATTCATTCATTCAACTGTTTATTCCCACATTGAACACATACTTATTGAGCATACAATCTGTGTCAATGACACTGCTAGTACAGGAAGCTAGTGTTAAAGACCACCCTAACCAGGGAACTAGGGCAATAGACAGTGGGAGATGAGGCAACAGAAAAATTTCTACTGCTTGTGAACCCTAGCAATAACAGGAGACTAGCAGAAGGAGGAAAAGAAATGTAACAACTTTGTGACCTTGAGTCTTGAACAAACACGACTAGCACATTGTCTTCACAATCTGCCTCTGTCCATGCTCGCTTGCTTGCTAAATTTGTTTCATAGGACTCTATATCAGGTAACCGCTCCCCTTCTATTGCGAAAGTTCTTGCTTCTGTAAAACCACTTGCTCCCTCCTCCCTTTGTGCTGTGATTGGTCATTTCAAACCTCATCGGAGACAAAGAACTCTAAAACCGATAGGTGCCCACCAAAAGTAATATGTATGTGTAAAGATACTACTGGTTACTATAAGGTGCTATAACCTGTGATTGGCTGACTAATAAATAACATGCTCGCAAAACTCTTAAAAACCCCATGCTCCAGCCCGGCAGCGCACTCCCTGGATACTTCCATCACCCGGGAGGAGCTGTTCAGCTGAACTGAAATAATCTGTAATAAAGCTCTCAAAAACTCTCTATCTGACTGTTGTCTGAGTGAGTTCGATCTCACTGGGTTACAACACTAGGTTTTTGGAATTTGGAATTACTTTATAATCCAAAAGTAATAATCTATTATAGTTTATTTTCCAACTATAAATTACAAAAGCCTTCCCCTTTCCCCAGAATCTAAACAAATATTAATTTAACACAACCAGATACTTTAAAGTCCCTGTCCCTAACAAAATCTTAGCTATTCAAAGGCACTGAATATCTAAAATCATCAAGGAATCGTTAGTTCTATTCAGAATGGCCTAAGTATTTGTATATTATATGTATATGTATATGTATATGTATATGTATATAAAATCTGCACAGTCAATTATATGATAATACCCCATTATGGAATCAATTTTGAATAAACAACTTCTTTCAGAAAATGACATGAAAAGGAGTACTAAGTACAATTACTATCATCTTTAAAGGATAATGTAATACAATCAACAAACTTTCTAAGATTTGGAAATGTAAACAAAATTAAATAAAATAACCATATTTATCTCTATTGATCATTTCCAACAGAATACAAACATACTCTAAAAGCTCGCATCTTCAAATAAAGAGAGAAAGAAAATGCCTTTGTATTCCACATTCTTTTTCAGTTATCATCCATTTCTCTGTAACCTTTTCCAATTAAAATGCTCAGAGGAGTTGTTTACACTTAATGGTCACAGTCCAGCTTCCATGGTGACTACTGAAACTGCTCCTTGTCAAAGTTACTTACCCTCATCCTAACTTTTCCAGCAGCGTGTTTCAGAGAGTTGAGTATTTCTTGCTTTAGCTTGTACCTACCTACATGACAGCATTTTATTTCCACAACAAGTAGTCACTGCTAAAATTCCTTCACAGGGAAATAAAGAATTTATAGATTTCCTGATTCTTTACACTTAAACTGCTGTCATTATTCATTTGTAGTAGACCACCAGTTAGGAAATAGGCCTTCTCAAACACTGGTGTAATCACAGATTCTGTTGATGTCCATATTTCATTTTCATCTTTCTTTAACTTCTTCATATGCAAAGTAGATTCACAACTTTAAAAAAATCCATTACAAATCCATCAAAAAGCCAATATTTTCTAATAACTTTACTGATAAATAATATAAAGACAATTTTCATAAAATTCTAGATTTTACCCATCTCACTTAATTTATTAATTCACAGAACAGTTATGAAGTTCCAACCATATACAAGGAAATACACATCTGTTGCTTCAAACACAGATAAATATACCATTACAATACAATGTGATTTGAAAGAGTTGACATATGAAATGCTGTGAGGACAAGAAGGGCTTTATTGAAGAGGGAAAATAAACCGGATAGGTCACTAGGAAAAGAAATGGGAGAAAACCATTTTTTTTAGAGAATAGAATGTGAGCACAAAGATTATATAGATGACAGCTAGGTGCCCTGACAGGGAAAGTATAAACTTTTAGAAACTTGGGAAAAAAGCATAAAATACATGGAAGCAAGTAGTAAGAGATCAGTCAGGAAAGAAATTCTGAAGAACCTTGAAGAGTACACTAAGATGTTAGCGTTCTCTGCCTAAAGGCAGTGACTCTGAGACATGGGAGTAATTATTAGACTTGTGCTATAGTTTTGGTTTTGCTTTTAAATATAAAAATGCTTGATTTAAACAAAGTTTTAAAAGTAGCATGAGGTCCATACATGAAAGAAGAAACCAGGGAAATATCTTAGGGGGAAAAACTACTTTTAAAATATGTATGTCAGAGTGACATCAGTATCCTAGATGAATAAGATGTACCTTGTTGTGTCCCCCCCATTTATGACAACCTGGCATCTATCCATCCACGGACCAAACTGCCTTTGCAGGAGCTGTGGGATCTAGCACCATATACCCAAGGACCTAGGAAAAGTCTTGCCTACCTGTGCACCAGGTAACAGGCATACATACTACAGGTTAAGCTGTGGACCTAGTAATAGCCCATAAAGGGCCTCCAGCCCCTCCCTCACAGCCACATCTCAGAGTCCTTAGAAAACACTGTCTAAGATAATCACCTATGGATGAGACAACCTTTTTGGGAAACAAGGTTTCCTGCAGAGAATTTCCAGCACACCACTGGAGCAAAAACATCAGGGGTAGGCACACTGATGAGGTAATCATTAAACACTGGAGGAGGTGACTGGTACCTCAAATGAGAAGACGGCAATGCAAAACTGCAAGGAATATAAAATACCAAGGACATATGATGTCACCAAAGGATCACAATAATCTTAAAGTAATCAATCCAAAACACATGGAGATCTAAAACTGATTCAAAAGAGAATTCAAAATAGCAGTTTTAAGGAACTCAATGAGCTATAAGAAAAAACAAAAAGTCAATTCAGTAAAATCAGAAACATACTATATGAATAAAATGAGACATTTAACAAAGAGCTGGAAATAGTAACAAATAACTCAACAAAAGTCCTGGAGCTGAAGAATATAATGAATGAGAAGAAAAAAGCAAGAGTGATCATGACAAGAAAATGAATCAAGAAAAAAAATGTGAATTTAAAGACAGAAACTTTCAAATTGTCCAATCAGCAGAGAACAAAGTAAAAATAAATGAAAAAGAGTGAAGAAAGACTATATGATTACAAATAAACCTTCATAACGCTATTAGCAATTTCTCTGCAGAAACCTTACAGGCCAGGAAAGAGTGGGATTACATATTCAATGTGCTGAGGAAAAAGACTGCCAATCAAGAATACTTTACTCAGAAAAATTATCCTTCAGAAATCAATCAAATAAAATAAACAAATTTGATACACCACATTAACAGAATAAAAAAATTATATGATCATCCCAATATATGCAGGAAAAGTATTTGACAAAATTCAACACCTTTTCATGATAAAAACTCTCAATAAAGTGGGTGCTGAATTATCACACCTGAACGTAAGGAAGTCCAATATGATAAGCCTGTAACTAACATCATATACAGTGGTAAAAAACTGAAAGCTTTTACTCTAAGTTCAAGAACAAGGCAAAGTTGCCCACTTTTCCACTCCTATTCAACATGATACTGGAAGTCCTAGCCAGAGCAGTCAGGCAAGAAAAAGAAATAAGAGGCATCCAAATCAGAAAAGAAGAATAAAACTCTTTGTTAGCAGGTGATATATAATCCTGAAGATACCACCAAAAGGCTCTTAGAACTAGTAGAGATGAAGAAGACAAAATCAACATAAAGATGCAGGGGTGCCTGGGTGGTTCAGTCAGTTAAGCTTCTGACTTTGACTCAGGTCATGATCTCATGGTTTGTAGCTCAAGCCCCTCATCAGGCTTTGTGCTGATAGCTCAGAGCCTGGAGCCTGCTTTGGCTTTTATGTCTCTCTCTCTCTCTCTCTCCCAAAAATAAACAAACATTAAAAAAAATACAAATTCAACATAAATGAAATTAAAGTTTACAAAATCAACACAAATAAACCAGTTGCATTTCTATACAATGACAATAATTTATCTGAAAAAGAAATATAAAGAAAAAAATCCCATTCACAAAAACATCAAAAAGAATAAAGTACTTATGAATAGTCTTAATCAAGAACATGAAAGATATGCATAGTAAAAACTAAGACTGATAAAAAGAAACAGCAGAGACACAAACAGGAATATACTCTGTTGTTTATGGATTAGAAAAATTAGTATCATTAAATGTCCACATTACTCAAAACTACCTACAGATTCAATGCAATCCTTGTCAAAATTCCAGTGACATTTTTTTCACAGAAATAGGAAAAACATTCCTCAAATTTGTAAGGAACAAAAAAGACCCCAAGTAGCCAAAGCAATCCTAAGAACAAACGAAGAACAAAGCTGAAAGCATCACACTTCCTGTTTTCAGACTATACAAAGCTACAGTAATAAAAATCGTATTGAATGTGCATAAAAACAAACACAAAGATGAGTGAAACAGAATCAAGAACCCAGAAATAAACCTATGCACAAAGTCAATTAAAAGTTGTTAAGAGACCCAAGAATACTCAAAAGAGAAAAGGTAATCTCTTCAATAAATGATGCTGAGAAAACTGGATACTCATATGCAAAAGAAAAAAACCGTACCCCTACCTTACACCACTCACAAGAATTAATCCAAACTCAAACAAAGACTTCTATGTGAAACCTTAAACCATAAAACTGCTAAAAGAAAATATAGGAAAAACCTCCTTGACATTGATCTCAGCAATGATTTTAGATATGACATCCAAAGTACAAGCAATAAAAGCAAAGACAAACAATGGAAAAAAACAAAGTTTCTGCACAGCAAAAAACAACAAGCAACACAATGAAAAGCCAACCTACAGAAAGGCTGAAAATATTTGCAAACCACAAATATGAAAAATGTCAATATCTAAAATGTATAAGGAATTCATACAATTCAAAACAATAACAACAACAATTAAAAACTGGGCAAGGCACCTTCATAGACATCTCTCCTCAGAAGATATTTAAATGGCCAATGGTACATAAAAAGGTGCTCAATATCACTATTCATCAGGGAAATGCAAATCAAAACTACAGTGATATATATCACTTTGACCTATTAAAATGACTATTATCAAAAAGACAAGAGATATTGTTGGCAAGGATGTTCGGGAAAGGAAATCCTTGTACTGCTGTGGGACTGTAAATTGGTACAGTCACTATGTAAAACAGTATGGTGGTTCCTCAAAAAACTAAAAATAGAACCTCCATAGGGTCCAATAATCCCACTTCTGGGTATATATCTTAAGGAAATGAAATCATTACCTCTGCACCCCTATGTTTATTGCAGCATTATTTACAATAGTCAAGAAACAACCTAAGCATCCATCAATGGATCAGTGGATTAAAAAATAGCATATATATTTAAAACGGGATATTTTCAGCCACAAACAAGAAGGAAATCCTGCCATTTGTGACAAAATTAGTGAAGCTTTAGAGCTTTATGCTTAGTAAAAATAAGTCAGATGCAGGAAGACAAATAGTGTATGATCTGACTTATATGTGGAATCTTAACAAAACAAAACACACACACACACACACACACAAAACTCACAGAAACTGAACAGACTAGTGGTTGCTATGGGAAGGAGGCTGTGAGAAATGGGTAGATATGGTCAAAAGGTACAAACTGCCTGCTACAAGATAAATCAGTTCCGGGGATCTAATGTACAGAATGGTGATTACTCTTAACAATATTATATTATTTTTTTGAATGCTGCTAAAAGAGTAGATCATCACAAAAAAGAAATGATAATTATGTGAGGTGATGGAAGTATTAACACAACTGTGGTAGTCACTTTACAATATAAAAGTGTATCAAATTAAGACAGGAATATCTTACAGTTACACAGTTGTATGTTAATTATATCTCATTAAACCTGGAAAAACTTCAAAAACTCAAAAGCACTCGAGTATATGTCATTATATATCACTCAAAAATAGAAATAATTTGATTAGTTATGCTTTTGTTTGAAAAAAAAATGATTTACGGTGCCTAGGTGGCTCAGTCTGTTATGTGTATCATGTTGGCTCAGGTTGTGATCTAACAGTTTGTGAGTTCAAGCCCCACATCAGGCTCTGTGCTGACAGCCTAGAACCTGGAGCCTGCTTTAGAATCTTTATCTCACCCTCTTTCTCTGCCCCACCCCACTCTCATTATGTCTCTCAAAAATGACTCAACGGGGGAAGAGCCAAGATGGTGGAGAGGAAGGGAGATCTGTAAACTTTGTCTGCCCCATCTATCAAACTGAGAAGGACATTACTCTCATCTGCAAGAGCGGAAGGAGAAAATATGGACTCCAGAAAGAAGAGAACCTCAAAGATACCTGAGTGAGTGAATGCAAACAGGGGAGATCGGAAAATGGGCCAGCCTGACATGGGCAGGGGAGGTGGGAGCCCCAGCTCAACATGGGGCAAGCACATGGAGCCCTAGAGACAAAAGGAAGAGACAGAGAGACTGAACACGCTCATAGTACTGTCTCTGGGGAAGAGATAAGAACTTTTAACCGTGCTTGAAGAGAGAAACTCTCACTCCATATATAACTACTGGTTAGCCCAAATCCCAAACCCAGGTGGCGCAAGGGAAAGAACAGCTTCCAGCCCTGCGCCATCTTGCCAGGTAGTCAGCGGCTGTGGTGGCAGCGGCGCCAGGGGTGCTCACTTCGACCTCAGTTTTGGGAGTGGGAGCACGCACCTCATTTCTGCCCCAGCATTGGCCACACGAATCTCGAATCCTGAGTGCCAACAGGGAAAAAAATAGCCGCCACCCCTATGCGATCCCTGCAGAGAGTTGGCAGGCAGTGGAGGCCTGGGCGTGCGCTCAGGCTGCATGAGCTCCCAGCTCATTTCCAGCAGCACCCTGCGCCTCGGGCAACAGCTGCGCGTGAAGCCAAGAGAAACTAATCCCTCCCCCAATGCGATCACGATCCAGGCTGGGGGCTGGGAATGCACAGTGGTGTCTGTGACATGCACTTCACCTCCTGCTGTGCACCTCGCCTCAGGCAGCACACCTCGCCTCAGGCAGGGGCAGTCAAAATCCCTGCCTGAGCCAAGACAAACTGATCCCTCCCCCAAGAAGCCAGCCACCAAAGCAAGTACATCTTATCTGTGGTAGCATAAAAGTGCATGGACTAGAACTTTGAACCAAGGCGGGCCTGGAAAATACAACTTGGCTCAGCCACGGCACAAGGAGATTGGACTCATTAGAGTGGCCTACAGTGCATAGTTCCAGCAGAGCTTGGCATGCCGCCATTCCACTCTCTGCAACACCAAGGCAGAACCTCTGAGAACAGATTCCTAGACCTACCACAACGAACCACGCCTATCCACTAGGGGGAGCTGCTGCTTTTTTTCTCCTTTCCCTTTTTTTCTTCTTTTTTTTTGTACTTATTTCTTCTTCTTCTTCTTATTATTATTATCTTTTTTACTTAAATTTTTTAAAATTTTTACTCCTTATTTTCCTTTCTCCTTTGTCCCTTTTTTACCTTCTTGCAATCCAAATATATTCTCCTGTATCTCATCCTTACCTCTCCCCTCAACTGTTCATACACTTTTAGACTGACCATTGTCCTTTGTTGTCTCTGACCCCGTTTATTTTTTTCTTTTTTTCTTCTCTTCTTTTCATCTCTTTCCTCTCCATTTTCTTTCTTTTCTTTCCCCCTTTTAATGTGTTTGTTTGTTTGATTTGTCTATGTATTTGTGTGCTTCTGTTCCCTCTATGTTTATCTCTGTTTTCCTTCTTAGGGCTACACCAAGAAACAAGCCAAAGTGTGCATAACGGCGAGTCCCAAATATTGCTGAGTAGGGAAATAAAATATTCAAAGGCACAACAAGAAAACTGAGAGACACCATTAAAATAATATTTCCTGAAATGACAGGCCCTGGATAGTTAATAAGCCTCATTTAACAGAACAATTTTAACAGGTGCACAGTGCACAACAAGCTTTTTAAAGCGGACAGGAGACAGAAAACTAGCAAAAAAGACAAAACGAAGGAACTATCCTCTAAAGAACCTCCAGAAGGAAGTCAGAGCCACAGAACTGCTCAAGGCAGATCTAGATACCATACCGGATCAAGAATTTAAAAAACTTGTCATAAAATTAATCGCTGGTGTTGAAAAACGCATCAAAGAAGCAACTGAGACAATGACTAGGCACTTTGGAAATAGGTGTGATGAGTTTAAAAAAGGCTATAAATGAGGTGAGTAACAAAATAGAGGCAGCCACCTCAAGGATTGACGAGGCAGAGAGAAGAATAAGTGAATCAGAAGATATAGTTATAGCAAAGGAGGAAGCTGAGAAAAAGATAGAGAAGTTAATCCAGGAGCAGGAAAGGAGATTCAAGACCTGAGTGATACAATCAAGTGGAACAACATCCATATCATGGGAATTCCTAAAGAGGAAAACAGAGAGAAAGGGCCTGAAGGGATAGTTGACCAAATTATAACTGAGAATTTCCCAAATCTGGGAAAAGAAATAGACATTCAAATTCAAGAGACACAAAGAACCCCCTTAAGACGTAACTTGAATCGGCCTTTGGCAAAACATACCATAGTGAAACTGGCAAAATATAAAGATAAAGAGAGAATTCTGAAAGAAGCTAGGGAGAAAAGGGCCCTCGCGTACAAAGGGAAACCTATCAGAGTGGTTACAGACCTATCTAATGAAACTTGGCAGGCCAGGAAGGAATGGCAGGAAATCTTCAATGTGATGAACAGAAAAACATGCAGTCAAGAATCCTTTATCCAGCAAGCCTGTCATTCAAAAGAGGAGAGATAAAGATGTTCCCAAATTAACAAAAATTGAGAGAATTCATGACCACCAAACCAGCTCTACAAGAAATCCTAAGAGGGATTCAATGAGGGAAAAGTTGCAAAGAATACAAGGTGCCAGAGACACCACTATAAACAAGAATTCTAGGGAGAACACAATGACTCTAAACCCACATTTTTCAATAATAACACTGAATGTAAATAGACTGAATGCTCCAACCAAGCAACACAAAGTAGCAAAATGGATAAAAAAAAAAACCATCTATTTGCTGTCTACAAGAGACTCATTTTCGACCCGAAGACACCTTCAGGTTGAAAGTAAAGGGATGGAGAAATATCTATCAGGCAACTGGAAGCCAAAAGAAAGCCAGAGTAGCCATACTTATACCAGACACTAGACTTTAAAGTAAAGGCAGTAACAAGAGATGAAGAAGGACATTATATAATAATTACAGGTTCTCTCCATCAGGAAGAACTAACAATTATAAATATCTCTGTGCCAAATTCGGGAGCGCCCAAATACATAAAACAATTAATCACAGAAAGAAACAATCTTATTGACAAAAATGTGCTAACTGGAGGGGACTTTAATACTCCACTGACAGCAATGGATAGATCAACCAGACAGAAAATCACTAGGGAAGCAATGGACCTGAACGACACATTGGAACAGATGGAACTGGTAGATATATTTAGAACTCTGCATCCTGAAGACAGGAAATTCACCTTCTTTTTGAGTGCACATGGCACATTCTCCAAAATAGACCACATACTGGGTCATAAAGCAACCCTCCATAAGTATCAAGGAATAGAGATCATACCATGCACACTTCCAGATTACAATGCTATGAAACTTGAAATGAACCACAGGAAAAAGTCTGGAAAAACTCCAAAAATGTGGAGGTTAAAAACCACCCTACTAAAGAATGATTGGGTTAATCAGGCAATTAGAGAAGAAATTAAAAAATATATGGAAACCAACGAAAACGAAAATACAACAATCCAAAATCTCTGGGATGCAGGAAAGGCGGTCCTAAGAGGAAAGTATACTGCAATCCAGGCAAATCTCAACAAACTAGTAAAAGCCCAAATTCAAAATTTAACAGAGCACCTACTGGAATAGAAGGGAAGCAGCAAGAACACCCCAAATTCAGCAGAAGAAATGAAATAATAAAGATCAGGGCAGAAATAAAGAATATAGAATACAAAAGAACAGTCGAGCAGAACAATGAAACCAAGAGTTGATTCTTTGAAGAAATAAACAAAATCGATAAACCTCTAGCCAGGCTCCTCAGAAAGAAAAGAGAGAGCACCCAGGTAGACAAAATCATGAATGAAAATGGATCTATTACACCAATCTCTTAGAAATGCAAGCAATCATTAGAGATTACTATGAAAAATTATATGCCAACAAACTGGACAACCTAGAAGAAATGGACACATTCCTAAATGCACATTCACTGCCAAAATTCAAACGGGAAGATATAGAAAGCATGCATAGACTGATAACCAGTGAAGAAATTGAATCCATTATCAAAAATCTCCCAACAAATAAGAGCCCAGGGCCAGATGGCTTCCCAGAAGAATTCTACCAGACATTTAAAGCAGAACTCATACTCATTCTTCTCAAACTATTCCAAAAAATAGAAATAGAAGGAAAACTTCCAAACTCATTCTACAAAGCCAGCATCACCTTGATACCCAAACCAGACAGAGACCCAGCCAAAAAAGAGAACTACGGACCAATATCCTTAATGAATACAGATACAAAAATACTCAACAAGATACTAGCAAATCGAATTCAACAGCATATAAAACGAATTATCCATCATGATCAAGTGGGTTTCATTCCTGGGTTACAGGGCTGGTTCAATATTTGCAAATCCATCAATGCGATCCATCACATTAACAAAAGAAAGGAT
>NC_043709.1:105214415-105216134 GCF_006229205.1 Suricata suricatta
GCATATAAAACGAATTATCCATCATGATCAAGTGGGTTTCATTCCTGGGTTACAGGGCTGGTTCAATATTTGCAAATCCATCAATGCGATCCATCACATTAACAAAAGAAAGGATAAAAACCATATGATCCTGTTGATAGATGCAGAAAAAGCAATTGACAAAATACAGCACCCTTTCTTAATAAAAACCCTTGAGAAAGTCGGAATAGAAGGAACTTACCTAAACATTATAAAAGCAGTTTATGAAAAGCCCACAGCCAATATCATCCTCAATAGGGAAAAACTGACAGCTTTCCCCCTGAGATCAGGAACACGCCAGGGGTGTCCACTCTCACCACTGTTGTTTAACCTAGTGCTGGAAGTCCTAGCATCAGCAATCAGACAACAAAAGGAAATAAAAGGCATCAGATTTGGCAAAGAAGAGGTCAAACTTTCACTTTTTGCAGATGACATGATACTCTTCATAGAAAACCCATTGACTCCACCAGAAGCCTACTAGAACTGATCAATGAATTCAGTAATGTTGCAGGGTACGAAATCAATGTACAGAAATCAGTTGTATTCCTATACACCAAAAATGAAGCAGCCAAAAGAGAAATTAAGAAACTGATCCCATTCACGATTGCACGAAAAACCATCAAATACCTAGGAGTAAACCTAACCAAGGATGTAAAAGACCTATGTGATGAAAACTCTGGAAAACTTATGAAAGAGATTGAAGAAGACACCAAGAAATGGAAAACATTCCCTGTTCATGGATCAGAAGTATAAACATTGTGAAAATGTCATTACTACCCAAAGCAATCTACACATTCAATGCAATCCCCATCCAAATTGCACCAACGTTCTTCTTAAAGCCAAGACAAACTATCCTCAAATTTGTATCAAACCACAAAAGACCCCGAATAGCCAAAGTAATATTGAAGAAGAAAACCAAATCGGGAGGCATCACAATCCCAGACTGTAGCCTCTACTACAAAGCTGTCATCATCAAGACAGTATGGTATTGGCACAAAAACAGACACATAGATCAATGGAATAGAATAGAGAACCCTGAACTGGGCCCACAAATGGACAGCCAATTAATTGTTGACAAAGTAGGAAAGAGTATGCAATGGAAAAGAGACTGCCTCTTTAGCAGGTGATGCTTGGAGAACTGGACAGCAGCATGCAGAAGAATGAAACTAGACCACTTTCTTACACCATACACAAAAATAAACTCAAAATGGCTGAAGGACCTGAATGTGAGACAGGAAACCATCAAAACCCTCGAGGAGAAAGTAGGAAAAAACCTCCTAGACCTCCACTGCAGCAATTTCCTACTCGACACATCCCCAAAGGCAAGGGAAATGAAAGCAAAACTGAACTCTTGGGACTTCATCAAGATAAAAAGCTTCTGCACTGCAAAGGAAACAATCAAGAAAACTAATAGGCAACCGACAGAATGGGAAAAGATAGTTGCAAATGACATATCAGATAAAGGGCTAGTATCCAAAATATACAAGGAACTCACCAAACTTCATACCCACAGAACAAATAACCCAGTGAAGAAATGGGCAGAAGACATGAAGAGACACTTCTCCAAAGAGGACATCCAGATGGCCTACAGGCACATGAAACGATGCTCAACATCACTCATCATCAGGGAAACACAAATCAAAACCACACTGAGATACCACCTCACACCAGTCAGAGTGGCTAAAATAAACAAATCAAGAG
>NC_043709.1:105216234-105334848 GCF_006229205.1 Suricata suricatta
GCTGAAAATGAACTAAGGGTTGAAGGGGAAGGGGGAGGGGGGAAAAGAGGTGGTGGTGATGGAGGAGGGCACTTATGGTTAAGAGCACTGGGTGTTGTATGGAAACCAATTTGACAATAAACTTTTAAAATTTTTAAAAAAGCAAGCAAAATAATGAATCAACGTTAAAAAATAAAGCTTTTGTAAATGTTTTGGTAACTTTTGCATACTTTTACGCTAGTATCTAATCCTAACATAAGAAACCAGATTTACCAAAAAGAAAATTACAATTACTTTTTGATGGGCTGAATGCATGCAAGAGAGTATTATTACCATACAGCTACATAAATTTCCAAAAAGAATGAATTTTCCCACCGATTATTTAGGACTTAAACATGAGCCCCTAAGAGCACCAAAAACAAAAACAAAACTAGCAATTGTTTTTCCAAAATCCTGTTATACAGATCAATTTTCTCGTTGAAATAGCAAACATCCAAGAAAAGAAGGATCTTCCTGAAAGCAATTATTAAGCAATTAATAATTCCTCTTGAATTGTTTAATTCGAATAAATCTGTAATTATAGAATATAAAATAGCTTTCATTTTCAACACAGTCAATAGAAGCAACTTTTAAACAGAAAACATCTGGTGAAAGTCAACTCAAACTTAAGGGAAAAAAAAAAAACCCTAACACATAGCTGTGGTAACAAGAAGCCACCAGAATCAGTTTTACATGTGTTAAGCAATGCCCATCAGCCTTACTCACCAACTAATTTCAGCTCCTTCCATCTGAAAGAAAGTCTAGAGGGGACAAAATCACTCTCCTGTTCAACTTTTCTTTAACTGTGTAAATTTTGAAAATGATTTTTAAACATACTCCAAAAAACCCTCTCATGCTAAAAATTTAAGATGAAGAAACAAATAGATGATATATATTCAGCAACATGGACAGTGGGCACATGGCTTGCCTGTAGGGGGACCTCGCCACTGGGGCTGAGAACTCAGAGATAGCAGGGCTGCCCAAAATCTACAGTATTCATTCCATTGTTTACGTTGAGAATGATTCCAGTACATTAGCAAGTATTTTTCTTTTTCACGGCCCAAAGGACCAGCCTTTACCAAAGGGACGTCCAATTCCCATCTCCCAAGATTTGCTTCAGTGCTCACTTTTGTAATAAAGCTCTGAGGTTTCTGTGAAAATAGGAATACTTTGCCATTGACACATAGCAACCAATCCAGGATCTGGCTAGAGGTCCAGGAATGAAATTGTTCAAACTGAAACAACGTCCAGCTTTGAACGGCTAAACTGTTTCAAGGACCTCACAGGATTTCTGCAAACATAAACACAGCATGCTTTCAGCCTCCCTCCAACAATGGGAAAAAAGATATCTTCCTTTTAAACATCTAGAAAAATGATCCGATGTGCTGAAATGTCTCATAATTACCTTAAAAAGTATAACCATACAGTTGTATATTTCCTTTCTTTTAATGTTCATTTATTTATTCTTGAGAAAGAGAGAGAACACAAAGAGGGGAGGGGCAGAGAGAGAAAGAGAGGGAGACACAGAATCCCAAGCAGGCTCCAGGCTCTGAGCTGTCAGCACAGAGCCCGACTCCGGGCTTGAACTCATGAACTGTAAGAGCACAACCTGAGCCAAAATCAGACACTTAACCAACTGACTTGCTTAGGCACCCAGTTGTATATTTTCTCCAACCTGAGTATTAAATAAAGCTATCTGGAAAAGTGATAGTTTGAGCTCCAATATCACCACTAATCAGCACTGCTTAGGCAACACCAGTCACAAAGTCCTAAGCAGTACACAGAATGCCCAGTCTTTTCAGCTAGAAAGAAATTAAGGATATTTGGAACTGTTGAAAAACATGCTCTGTGCTTAATGGATTCATAAGTTTGTCATCTAAAAAGATTCTCATATAACATAGAGTTCACAAGTACTACTTAGTTATCACTGGAGACTAAGGTTTCTAGCAGTTAAAATTCTGCTAAGTGTGTAAGACCCTCCTCGGGTCAAGCTGCCCCTAACGGAAAAACACCATTGTTTCACTCTCCAACCCTCTCCCTGGTGGACAGTTAAGGGTTGGACAATTGGGCTCTGGAAGTCTTAAAATGTAACCCATAAATTAAAACTTAAAGGTTAACTTGTTTTTCAAGATACTGTTGCAAGATCCCACTCTTTAACTGCAAAGTTCTCGCTTCTGTGCACCTGCTTCACCTCCCCTTTGGACCTGATTGGTCACTTCAAATCTCTCCTGAGACAAAGAACTCTAAAATTGACAGGTTTCTGCCAAATCTTACGGTTGTGTGTCAGAATGTGATTGAACCCCTGTAATGCTGTGAACTATGGTTGGTTACCAGAATGATGACCTCTTCTGCTTTGCTATGACCTACATAACCCGGAGTTTCAGATCAGTGGCACTCTCTCCTGAGGACTTGCCACCACTCGGGAGGAACCGTTCAGTTGAACTAAAATAAAACCCATTCACCATCTCCATTCATGTCTGTGGGTTTCACTCTCGGTGACTTGCTTCAGGAAGAAAAGGTCTAACAAGTGTACTTAAGGCTGTTGGAAATAAGGAAAGCAACTCTGTATGTAGGAAAGTAGGAGTTATATAAGAAAGATATAAGGAATGGAAATATATTTGTGTTAAAAGTTAAAAAAGTGATTTTGTCCTAAATGAGACTGTTTATTTGGAGAAAAATGGCTTAGGACAAAATCTAAATGCAAAAGAAAAGTTGTAGGTTTGTGAAGGATAATCTTTAAAGAGAAATTTTATATATGGTCAGGATGGACTAAGGGTAAAATGAATGGATTTTAAAAGTACATAGGATTTAGATGAAAATTCCTCCTCCTTTTATCCAAAGACTGGGGAAACCTTGACCCCAGGTTCCAGATCCTCTACATTTGTGTTGTTCTTGTTTACTAGAAGAATGTATGCCTCTGCCATATGAGGGAGGAATGATATATAAAGGGCTTTTACTAAGACACTTGGGAGCCATTTTACTAAGCTTAACCCACTGTACGCCAAAAATGGGTACTCATGTGGCTGAAACATATATGTGTGGGCATTAGGGAAAGGACCTTGACTTTGGCCCTTTCACCCTCTCCCTCAATGACCAATGATCAATACGTAAGTTACTGTTGGGCCAAAATAAAATTAGTGCACCCTACCACAACCAAGAAAATCTTGCTTGGTTACAGTCCTACCGACAAGGTCCTACAGGCAGGAAACAGAGGGGTCCAAACAAAAAACAAAGCAAAACAAAACAAAAAGCACTTTACATTACAAGGTTTAGACAGGTAAAGGAGATTTAGGTAAATTTTCTACTTGGATAACTATATAAAGGCTTTTCAGAATATTACATACGTTTTTGAGTTGGTCTGAAAAGATATCATGCTTTTGCTAAATCAGACTCTTAACGACACAGATGTTTCAGAAAACAATGAAGGAACTCTTAGATTTAATCCTTAAATTATGCTAAATTAGCCACTATTTTACAAGCACAGAATGAGAGCCCCATGAACTTCCTAGAGAGGTTGAGGGAGGCTCTCATTAAATATATGGCTGTCTTCCTTGACACCCATAGGCTGAGGTAATTTTAAAGGATAAATTTGTCACTCAATCAGCCCTAGATATTCAGAGAAAATGCAAAAATTGGATATTGGCCTTGAAGGGACCTTGGAGGAGCTCTTATGAGTTGCCAATTGGGTATATTAGAGACAAAAGAGAAAAGGAAGCTTAAAAAAATCTAAGGCCTTAGTTGTGGCCTTACATACTATGTCAGACCTGACTTCCTGAGGTCCTGGCACCAAGTGCCATTTCTATGGCCATTCAGAGCACTAAAATGAGAACATCCTCAGAGGGGACAACCAAAATGAAACCCCATAAGCCGAGCCCCTGAGATGGAAACAATCACTGGCTATCTGAATGCCCTCAGGGACCTCCATCTGTGAGGACTCAGATTACCAATGTCCCTAGAAGGGACTAACTGGGGCCTGGGGCTCTTCACGGTGGCTCCCCTAAACCAACTGTCTATCAGAAACCCAGAACCTTGGGTAACTCTAAATATGGGAGAACTGGTTGATTTCCTTCTTAACACCAGAGCTACCTTTCCGTCCTCCTTCCCACTCTAGGCCAACTATCCAAATGCAGCATGACTATTAGGGGCACCTCTAGAAAACTTTTAACTAATTTTTTCTCTCAGCTCCTGGGATGTATATGGGGAAACCTTATTTTTTCTCATTCCTGGTAATGCCAGAGAGCCTTACTCCCTTGCTAGAAAGGGACATTATAACTAAATTAGACTCTGGTGCTACTGACTCAGGACAGATAAACAATTATTTGAGCTTTTGAAAATTACTGGATAATGTAGGCTATAGATACCAGGGTTCAGGAAAATAGTTTGCTGCTATATCAATTATTAAAGGACACTCAATCCCACCCACTCTCCTCTCCCCCCAAATAAATAAACAAATAAATAAACTGGGGTCTGACTCCTAAACACTGTCTCCAGCCCTTGGAATGGTTAAAACAGAGCAGGGATATTACTATTACTAAGCTCACAGAGCTAAAAGATGAATAAAACACAGCATCAGACTTTCATTTAGGGAGGGACAAAACTTACCAAGTGGCTCAAAGGATGTTTGCTGGAAAAAAAAAAATGTCAAGGACAGTTCTGCAAGTGGTATCAAGCTGTAAAGTATGTCTTAAAAATAATCTTTTCAACCGCAAACTTGCTTTCCCAGACGATCAAGGACCTGGAGACTATCGAGGAAAATACTAACAATTAGGTCTCACTCAGTTGCCAAGGTCAAAAAAAAAAAAGTGGACATCTGTTTGTATGGGTTAATACTTTTACTAATTGGGTAGGGGCCTTCCCCTATATGGCAGAAAAGGTACAAAAACTAATAAAACTTCTGCTTTATAAAATAATACTCAGGTTTGGATTACCTAAAAATTACAAATTAATAATGGTAAATGGCTGCCTTGACTCTTTCTCTAGTACAACTTCTGGCTCTTGAGTTTCACATATCAAAATAAAGCTTGTTACTCATTCTACACAACACCTCACAAGCATTAGATGCTTAAAAAATTTTTTTTAATTATAAGTTAGGGCCAAACTCTTGAAAATAGAGCCACCATTGATTACTTACTGCTCCTGCTTCTCCATTAGCTGGGTGATGACAGAGTCCCTGACATATGTTGTTTACAAAGTCAGGGTCTCTCCTAGATTATTTGACAGGTTTGGGAACTATAGACATTATTTTAAGATGCCATCTGTTGGTCAGTATAATCTTTACTTTGTGTTTTACTCTTTGTGTCTGCTAATGTTTATGCCACCTCATGCCTGCCAGCCTTCCTGGAAAACCATACTGTTGGCCACTTGACTAACCCTTGGGTAGACTGCAACTGCGGTAACCCTGCACCGTCCCTTATCAGCTTGACGAAGCCAGAATGGTCTTCATCCCTGGTCCCCAACAGCAGTTACAAGCCCTGTTCCAGGGGAGAAATAAATAGGGAAAGGGGTAACATTAGGCAGGGAGAAATAAGGAATCTTCAGGGAGGCAGACTGCAGCTGCAAGTGGGAGGCTAAAGAAGCAGATGGGGTTCTCCCCTTATGAAATCCTTTACAAGCACCCTCCCCCCCACCCCATTATCAGGGGCATAAGGAGGGAATCAAAATGAGATAGACAATCTAACCCTAAAACAACAGATGCAAGCCCTTGACTTTACCCTAACCACCTTTCACCACTGGGTCAGAGAACGATTGCCTGTAAATCTGACTACACTCTCTTCTTTAAACCCGGAGATGCAATATGGATGAAAGAATGAAATGTCCAACCCCTAAGATCCCTCTGGAGGGACCCATTTGATAAAGAAATACTTATCCCTGATCAAAGACTCCCTCTTCCAGGTTCTTCTTTCCACCCTGGTTGTTGCATGCATTAATGAGTAATGTGGAAGTAACTGGCTAAAAATTCCTCCCTCTGCTGATGCTCTGGGCTCAGACCTCTGGAGAAAGATCTCCTCTGAGCCCACCAGTGTAAAATAAACCTCCTGCCTTCCAAGATCTCTGAGTGCCCCTTGGTTCTTCCACCCAGTGATCCAGACCAGATTCCACAACATTTGGTTCTCTGACAGGGAAACCCAACTGCACTGGCCCCTTGTTGCCACCGGTTTGGGAAAATGGTGAGGCGGTGATGGAACAAAGAATCATGAAGGAGAAGGCGTGCCCTGCCTGAATTTCAGCAGTCTCCAGCTCAGTTGCCTCTGGCCGGCCATGCTCCACCGTTCCTGCCGGACTCAAGGAGACTTGGCAAGTGAGGACCTGGGACTGTCAGAAACTGGTAAGGCCTGGGCCCTAAATCTGTCCTGTCCTGTCCTGCCCACCCGTAGTGGTGGAAGGAGGAGCTGATCACTCCCCGGACACCTCAGTGGTCTCACTGAAAGGAAACCCACAGGGGCTCCACCAGCCCTGCCTTAGCAATGGAGGGGGAGCTGATCACTCCCCAGAGACTTCAATGGTCTCACTGACAGGAAACCTGGAGAGGCCCCGTCGGCCCACCCTTAGCCGTGGAAGGAGGACCTGATCACTCCTCAGAGACTTCAATGGTCTCTCTGTTTGGAGCCCCTCTGTCCAGCCCACCCATAGTGGTGGAAGGGAGAGCTGATCACTCCCCAGAGACCTCAGTGGTCTCATCTGTAGGAATTCTATGGGAGGAAATGTAATAACCTCCAGTGTGTATATGAGTGTGAATGTGTGACTCGGTCTGGCTTGCCTGCCAAGTTTGATTCTGTGGCTCCGCGGGTGGGCACCCTTCAGGTCCCCAAAACCCTAAGAGTCTGAGTGGGCCTGTCTGCGATTCTGTGGTGAATGGTATACAGTCTATGTTGGCATTGGAATAGTTTCCAATCATAAGTCACAAAACTGAGACCACTACAGCTACAGGTCCCCTAAGTTCTTTTGGGACATGGCCAGATGAGCATCTGTTCCCCCTACAACTTTGTCTGTCTTTGTGACACTGCCTCACAGGAACATTAACGGCCTTGGGACAGAGCAAACCCACATTTCTTGAAACTATGATTAAGAACTTTGAGAAAGGGTTTTTCAGGAGACTATGGAATTAAGATGAGCCCCAGCAAATTACAGACACCATGTGAGTTGGAATGGCCCACTTTGGGGGTAGGATGGCCCTCAGAGGGAACCTTAGATGTCCCAATGGTCTACCACATCTGGCATGTTGTCACCAGAGACCCAGGTTACTCTAATCATTTCCCATATATAGACTCCTGGTTAGAGATTGCCTAAAACCTCCCACCTTGTACAATTTACCTGCAAAGAACAGGGGCAAGGTAGGTCCCAACCTCCACAAATTCACACTGGTGATCCCGAGGAAGAACCCATTTTCCCATCACCATAGGCTCCCCTAAGACTGTAGCATGTGAGTCCCTGGCTCCCTATTCTCCACCACCTCTGGACTGGACAGATCCTCTCTCCTCCAGACCAGCAGCCAGACTGAGCCCTTGGCCAGGTACAGGTGCTCTCCAGATGCCAGTATGAGAGACTGGTGCACTGGCCACAAGGCTGGAAGGAGGGAAACCTGAGAGACGTGATGAAAATGGAACCCTGTAGCCTGGCTGCTCCATGATGTATTACCAGTCTTTCTCCACTACTGATCTCCTCAATTGGAACCCTAACACACTATCAAATTCTGGAAAAAAGCCAGGCAATGATAGACCTAATGGAGTCCCTCTTCCAGACCCACTGACCAACTTGAGAAGACTGCCAACAGATGTTGCGCACTTTGTTTAACACTGAAGAGAGATGGAGAATTATGAGAGGAGCTCGACAATACCTTGAGGAACTTGCATCAGCTGGGGTTGTTGATCCTGGCACCTGGGCTAGAACTGCCGCACCTGAAGAACATCCGATGTGGGACTTCACTACAGAAGAAGGACACGTCTACATCTGCTGATACCAAGAGGCTCTCCTCAAGGGGATCTGAGCAGGGGCTAAGAAGCCCATGAAAATGACCAAGATAGCCTCAATCATTCAGCAGCAAGGACAATCCCCCAGGGATTATTATGAGAGGCTATTTGAGGCTTGCTGCATTTATACCCCATTTGATCCCAAAGCACAAGAAAGCCAAAAGATGGTAAACACCTCTTTCATGGCCCAAGTCACCCCAGATATCAGAAAGAAGCTCCAAAAACTTGAGGGGTTTGGTGGAATGAACGTCACACAGTTGATTGAGGTTGCTAACAAGGTCTACATGAACAGGAAGGACACTGCCAACAAGGAAGCTGAGAAAAAGATGAGGGAAAAGGTCAGCCTCCTCACTGCTGCTTTAAAGGAAAAGGACTTCCACCACCAAAAGGGGGAAGCCCAGGACCTGCTTAGCAAGGGATTAATGCACCTACTGCAAGGAGAAAGGACATTGGAAAAATAAATGTCCCAACCAGGGAAAGTCTCAGAAACCCAGCCTATATGTAAAAGAATCCTGCAGAAAAGACCTTATAGGGCCAGCAGGAATAGATTCAGATTGAGAGGGACCAGGCTCACCTCTTGGCTCCCATGAGCCCATGGTCAAAATGAAAGTAGGGGACCAAACTATGACTTTATTAAATGGGCTGAAATCAAGGGGGCCATCCAGACCAAGGAAGGATCATGAAAACTGCTAGATGGGCACATCTTCATCCCAGTGGCCCTCAGAGGGCATCTAATTGGCAAATACCATCAACTCACCCATCTAGGAAAAACTCATTAAAGGCCCTCCTCAAAAAGCAATACTACATCAGCCAGCTGCCAGCATTATGTTGAGCAATAAGCGAATGGTGTGTAACTTGCACCAGGAATAAAGCCCGCTCTGTGCTGCCACCCCTGCCAGGTGTTCAAAGGGTAGAAACTACCGACTTTGAAGATCTAGAAATAGACTTTACAGATGTCCAGCCAAGTCAAAGATTTCGATGCCTCCTGGTAACAGTCTGTATATACTCTGGATGGGTTGAAGCTTTCCCTACCAGGACAGAACAAATCCAGGAGATAGCTAAAGTCCTCCTAAAAGAGATTGTCCCCAGTTTGGCCTGCTGGCCACAATCCACAGTGATAATGGACCTGCATTCGTGGTGGATGTTATACAAACTTTTACCAACTCCCTCAGTGTCACTTGGAAGCTTCACACTGCTTACCAGCCTCAAAGCTCAGGGAAAGTAGAGTGAATGAATCACACCCTCAAGGGAACCTTAGCCAAGTTCTGTCAGGAAACAGACCTCCCATGGCCAGACTTGTTGCCCCTGGCCCTCCTGCATGTCTGTTGCACACCAGGAACTCAAGGTTTCTCCCCCTTAGAACTAATACATGGGAGGCCCCTTCATGTCTAGGGAATCTCCAAAGGAGCCTACACCAAATAGGAGATAAGGGAATGAAAAAGCAACTTCAAGCATTAGGGGCTACCCTAAATAAGTTACAACAATATACCATAGAGATGGCCCCAATCTCTTTAGGATCCCCCATACACCCTTTCTCACCAAGGGACTCCATCCAGGTCAAAGATTGGAAGAAAGACCCTCTCAAACCACAGTGGACTGGGCCTCATACTATTATTCTAACCACCCCTACTGCCCTCAAGGTGGGTTCACCACTCCAGAGTCAAGAGGGCCAATCCTGAGGAGGACCAAAACTTGGAAGACTAACCCAAGTCCAATGAACCCACTCAAAGTGACCTTTCAGAGAGTCCTAGATTCTTAGGATCTTCAGCCCTGCACCACCCACACCCTGGAAGCTGGCTGGTCTACATATGGCAGAAGCTTGAGGAATCGCTGTTCTGATAAGATAGACTGTTCTTACTCTTTGCCATCAGGTTGGCAGAGGTTACCCCAGAAAGCTGGGGAAACAGTGAGAGGTTCCTGTTTTCACTCACCTTCCTCTTATGAATAGGATGTTCTGTTGGTATTGGGTGCCTCTAATCTGGGCCCCATTTGGAGCCAGTAAGAGCAGGGCACCTTCAGTGGAAAAATCTAAAGATGATGCCCTCTAATACAGACTAGATCTATTGAAAGGAGCATCAAAGAAGGGAACAATAGGGAAAATCTGCCATAGGATGGCCAACAGGTCGAATAGGAAATAAATACCTGTCCCTGATTAATGGGGAAAGTGGAAGTAACTGTCTAATGCTCTGAGCTCAGACCTCTGGAGAATGATCTCCTCTGAGCTCACCAGTGTAAAATAAACCTCCTGCCTTCCAAGATCTCTGAGTGCCGCTTGGTTCTTCCACTGGATGATCCAGACCAGATTCCGCAACAGTTGCTCCACGGTGTTAGAGTGCTTAGTGCCAGGGACTGCACACTTCAAAGTGGTTAAAACAGCACCACTGGTGGGGGAGGGGTGGGAGCAGTGGGTGCACAGCTGGGGAGCAGCCCAGCTGGAAGTCCTCTGGGACTCTGTCCTAGGGACATCTTTGTGGGTGAACAGGAGGATTGGCCGCAAATATGTTCACTATAACCTGAAGCGGTATTGCGTCACCCAGACAGGTCTCAAATGTGTTGTGTTCCTTGTTTTTGTAGACCACAGTAGGAGCCATGGGGCCCCTCCAAAATACTCACAAGATGCAGTCATGGGGTGCACCCGCCTCCTTCTTGGGGAGGCAGCACCCACCTAGGGGAGGCCCTACTGCCTCCCACCAGGAGACATCGGGTCACCCAGCCCCAGGCAGACACTGCCCAGCCTCTCCATGGTGATCCATCAGGGTTTATTCCCACTATCAGGTGGCTCCTCCTTCAAACTCCCTCCCAAGACATTTCAGATTTGAGAGAATCTTGTCAGCTGGATTTTTCTGGGAGAAAAAGGGCTTTTGCTGCTATGGGTCTTATGAAGAAATGATGACAAAGCAGCCATGTATCCTGCGAAGCACCTTCTGCTACCCAAACACAGGAACAGGACTGGTGGGTGGGCAGATACCACCATGTCAGGCAGACCCCATGGCCAGGGACGTGCTCAGCGAGGGGCCGGATTGGCACTGCAGGGTTCTGCTTCTGGCGCACAGCCTAGGCAAGGCACACGCTTCTGTCCTGGGGATGTTGGAGACTGGCTGGGCCCTCCACCAGGATCTCCAAGAGGACCTGCATCACGGGGGCTGGTCTCCGCACGCCTGGGGGTGCAGGGCACTGGCCCTGAGCCAGCTCCAAACAGGAGGCCTGCCACACCCCCTTTACCTCGCCAGCTGCCCCCGCCATGCTCGTAGGATGGCAGTGACTGGCCCTTCTCCAAGTAAGGAGAAACCACAGTTTGAAATGGGAGAAGGCCTAAATTTATAGGCAAAATCTGTAAAACTCTCAGCCTATGTTATCTGTTGTGGTAGCCATTAGCTACACATGGTATTTAAATCACAATTAAGTTAAAAATTCAGTTCCTAGCTGTATTTCTCGTGCTCAGGGTAGGGCAGCGGGTGGCCGAAACACTGGACGGCACAGACATGCTGCGTTTCTGTTGTCACCAAAGGTGCCATGATGGATGAGAACAAAGGAGACAATTTCCCAATGAGAACAGAGGAGAGAATTTTCCTGACCTCAGGGTGGGCAGATATTTCTCAGGAAATATCAAATAATGTTCACGAGAGGGAAACTGGGAACACTGGGCTTGATCAAAACGAAACCACCTGCACTTTCAGGGTGCTGTCTGCAAACACGAGCACCAGCCGCTCACCACATCTGGCTAATGCGGGGTGGCGTCAGAGCACGTAAATAACTGTACAGCTCTCAGAGAAGACCAATAACCCCATTCTTAAAATGTGCCAAAGATTTCAGCAGACATGGAACAAAGACATAGAAACAACTAAGGAGTGCAAGAAGGTATGCTCAATATCAGGGTCATTTGTCATCGAAGAAGGAGACACCATTATCACCTCCACTGGGAAGGCTCACATTTGCAGAGCTGATGACAGGATAGATACTCAGGGTTGGCAGGATGTGGAACCAGCCAGGGTCCAATCTCGGCAAAGAGTCTGTTGCTTCCTGCAAAGCTAAACGCACACCTACCGGTGGGCCCCAAGGTCCACCCTTGGGCAGCTACTCATGAGAAGTGGTAACTTACGTTCATACACAAAGTCATGCATAGATGTTTGTAGCATTTTTATCATTGCTAAAACTGGCGACAAGCCACATGTGTATCGGAGACTGAAGGATAAACACATGTGGTATATCCATAGGCAAGTGCTCAGACTAGCAGGAAAGAGCAAGTCTGAGCCCATCTCATGTGGCCTCCCCACCCATAAAACTGCCTTGGCAGGTAGTGGCAGAGCCCTGCCTGAGACCCTGTGGGAGGAGCGCCCAGGATACAAGCACTGTGTCTGGCTGGTGTACAGGTGAAGGGTGTGTTCTTAGAACCTATGGAACTACTTTTGCTCATTGGGTGAGATTTATTGCAAATGAATTGCACCCCAATAAAACCAGTTGTTCAAAAGCCTTCACTGCCCTAAGAGTAATCGATAAAAGGCAGGTTGGGAGCACGGGCCTTCCCTAGTCTCCCTCTGGTCCGGAGGCTCCTCCTCACCAAGAGGCTGGGACTCTGGCAGAGGCCCTGGGTGTCAGAGAGGGGCGGCTGCCCCAGCCCTCCCTGCAGGGTGGGGAAAGGGGGCTGACATGGTTTGAGCGCTGGTTTCTGGTCCTTGATCACAGCTCAGGCACAGTGCCCTGGAGCCTCGAAATGGTGATACAGGTCAAGTGTGCTCGGGCTGGGGTACACTTGTAGCCACACAGGACTCCTTGAGACTCTGTGCATATCTTTCACAGAGACCCTCTCCTTTCTGAGGCCCGCCCTCCAGGCTACACACCCGAATGCCTCCTGCGCTGGGGCATCTGTCTCTCCCAGCATCCTGGGGTGATACACTCAGGCCAGGAATGGCCAGGGTGGTTCATGCATGACATGGAGATCTTCTGTCCTCACCGCACCATCCATTTTATTCCCAGGCCCCCGCAGGTCCCTCCTAGTTCCCTCCAGCTCACCTTGCACCCGGTGGCCGCTCCTCCTGGTCGAGTCACCTCCCTGACTTAGGGTTGCCTCCCATCCTCTACAGAGACCCAGCTCTCTTTGACCCCTCCTCGAGAGGCAGCCAGGGGTCCTTACCCATACCCCACTGACTCTGCCCCCCCTCCACGCGCCAGACTGTGCCAGACGCCACTGTTGATGTTACTTTCCCGTAAGTGACATTTCTGGACATGAAGGGTGGGTTTTTGTTTGAAATTCTTCATATTTCCTCTTACTTAGTCTCTTTTTCTTTTTTTTTTTTAACATTTATTTATTTTTGAGAGACAGACAGATCATGAGCAGGGGAGGGAGAGAGAGAGAGGGACACAAAGAATCAGAAGCAGGCTCCAGGCTCTGAGCTGTCAGCACAGAGCCCGACGCGGGGCTCAAACCCACAAGCTGTGAGATCATGACCTGAGCCAAAGTCGGACGCTCAACTGACTGAGCCACCCAGGCGCCCCCATCTTACTTAGACTTAAAATGAACTTGAAAGTTTATTTGCCAAGTTTCAAAAAACCAAAAAGCTCCCCCTGAGATCTGGGTCAAAACTGCTGTAAATGCGGAACTGAGCAGCACCACATTCCTAGTGGACTGAGTGTTCCCCAAGGGCCCTAAGGAGACCCACTGGCGACCTCCTGTCAGACCCTCTTGGCAGAAGGCTGCAAACCTCCAACTGGTCAGGTTTCCCTGTAGTTTGTCTCAGTGACACTTAGTTTCACAGTTTGAAGATGGGAGAATGTGGCCTAGGTGATTTTATTTTTTGAAATCATTATGAGCTTTGATTTGGGTTGAAGCAACTTAATTTGGTGTCTTCTTTTATACTTTTTCATGGCGTTTTGGGGAAATAGGTTCTCTTTATACATCCTAAATTTTATTTTAAAAAACATTGAAAATTCAACTGAGTAAATTATTGGCTGAGGCAGAATCTCATCCAGCAGAAGGAAAGAGCTCAGAGAATTTGCATCAAAGGGAAGGTTCTCACAGACAAAGAGGGGGGACGAGGAAGTTAAGGGTAGATTGTTTCTGGCAAGGTCCCCTTCCTTAGGGAAGCAGGGGTCTTATCAGGCACATTACCTTTTACCTTATCAGGAAGATTCTGACTAGGAAGTTCCGAACGGATTAGCTTAAAATTCCACTCCTAAGAGAGGCTGAAACAAGCACTGGGCTTAGCACTAATGGCTCCATTTGGGAGCCTGTCTCTTTTTAAGGATAAATTCTAAATCACTCCTAGTGTGATTTAAGTCGTTAATATCATCATAAAGCATTTTCTGTGGTCTGTCCAGTTCTGCCTCAGAAGTCCATCGACATCCCTTCCACACCCTCCTTGCACACCAGGATTACCATGTTTGAGGGCAATGCTGTGTGTGCTTCTTGGAGCTTCTCTGTGGATGTGGGTTTTATCAGGAAAACTCTTCCTTGCCCACTTCAATTTTTTACCTTGAATTCCTCTTTCTCTGGTGTTAGTGCTAGGATACACCCACCTTTGCCGCGCCTGCCTAAGATGCTTTGCAGCCCTTTGTGCACACTTTCTCATCACTTTACTGCAGGTGTGTCCCTCATGGAGTTTGCTTTTCTACACAGAGGCAGTCTACCCCATTTTGCTGACCCCTGTCCCAGCCAGCTCTGCCCAGGTCACTCCACAAGGCCCAAGATGACAAGTCTGGTGCATTGCACTGGACAGCAGCTCCCGACCAAGGGCTAGAGCCAGGGTTCGGCCGCTCAACCTCATGGCTTGAGGGCCTGACCCATCCAGTGCTTGGGGGAGTTCCAGAAGGAGGTCAGTGGTGTGACATCCAAGGGCCCTCATGGGAGAAGGTTGCCCCACCAGCCGACCTGAGAGCATTCTCTCAGCCACGCCACCCACATGCTGCAGGGCTGAAGGGCAGCGAACCTGTGGGTTGCACTGAGGGCTGACCCATCCCCTTTCCTCAAGTTCAAAGGGAATGTCTGCTGGCTCATTCCCTTTGTAGCAGGTTTTTCTCTTTACATTATAAAGCTGGCAACGTCCTGCCTGTGATCTTGCTGTACAACCTTGCAATATGTCACCCCTGGCAGAAGCTGAGTGAAGGGGACACTGGCTCTCTGTGTTATTACTTATAATTGCATATGGATCTATAATGACCTCAAAGTAAAAAAAAAATAACCAAAAAAAAGGCTGATAGAATATATAATTAAAGAAATAGCTACCCAGAAGTTTAAAAAGTTCCTCTCTAAGGAAGACTAAGGCATGAGAGCTCAGGATTCAAGCCTCAGGACTCCATTCTGAAGGTTTCCCTTTTCTACCCCAGCAGGGGGAAGATCTTCTCCAACCTAGGCATCAAGTCAGCCAGTAAGAAACATGCAGAGCCCTGCCAATCAGAGACACCCACAGCCCAGCCAGTCAGAAACCACCACCACTCTGGCACTCACTTTCCTTGAAGGATTTTCCTTCAAAGCCGCCCCTTGCACCTTCCTCCTTTAGTTCTGTGAAGCAACTTTCCTGTGTTCTCTGGACTTGCCTGTGGTTTTGTTATATCTTGCACGTCCTAAATTTCAATTTTTCTGCTATTCTCAAATAGACCCATATTTTTGTTAGAGTAACTGGCCATCAGGTGTAACAACCTGAGCTCAATCGTCAGCATCAGAAGGCATTCCTTCCTATCCGTGCATCTGAGGGTGGCCTGGTGATGGGCTGGTCCAGGTGGTGTTGCTCTTGTCCCCTTTGGACCAGTGGCCACCATGCCACCTACTCAAAGAGGCGTGATTGCCCCCAACATATGGCACCTGCTGTTGTCTCCCTGGAAGAGGATCCCACAGGGTGACTGTCAGGTCCCTGAGCATGACACCCTCCTACTCTATCCAGACAGACCTCCTGGTCATTCCTTTGTCTTTGTGCCTCCCTTCATCTGATTTGTGTCCCTCTGGGTGCATGAAGCCTGGGAACTGTCCTTAAAGTGGTGCCAGGGAAAAGTGACCACAACAGCCCATCCTGCATGCTGTGCATGGACATTGGGCTTTTGCCCCCAAATCTCTCTGGGGGAAGGGCTGGCAGTCGTCTCCCATCCTCCCCTTCCCTGTGAAAGTGAAAGGTAAACTTTACCCTAGTGGAGGCTGGAGGCTGGAAGGAGGCCCTGTCTCTCAACCTCAAGTACAGGAAGAATCGTCAATCACAGGCCCAAAAGAAGAGTCCTTCACAGGGGAGACTCCCCAGTAACAGGCCTAACCAGGGGAGGGTCACAAGGAAACTGCTACCCCTGCCACTTGGCTAATAAGAAACCATCAACCTGAGCTCTTGCTTTGCTCCAGTGGCTTTCCTTCAAAACAAAGCCCTCAGCTTCCTCCTTCTTCCCCATAAAATAACAACCCTGTCTTTTGTTGGGCTTGCCTACAGCTTTACCACAGCCTGCTTGTCCTAAAGGGCATTTCTGTGCCATTACTAGATCAACTCATTTGTGCTGACAAAACAACTATCCTTTTTTATTTTTAGGGTTAACCTATGGTGACACATTGCTAAACCTCCTTCCTGCTTGATTCCTGTGGGCTGTAGGACCTGCAAACACTTCTCCTTTTAGCTTTTCTCCATGGGAACCTGGGATGGGTAACTGGGGGCCAGGAGGCCAGAAAGCCCCTTCCCTCCTCTCTGGGTTTCTTGTCCACCCCTCCCCACCTCTCCACCCCCTGTCCCCCACCTGGCTGGTTTTTGGTCAGTCTTGATGGCTTACTGTGGAATCCCAGGAAGTACCAGTGGGGCTCGGGCATTGGGTGCATTTGCGTAGAGGGTGCTTGCTGTGACTCCAAGAGCAGATGTCTGTCTTACTGGTGTGGCTGGCACCCTCCAAACCAAATGTGGGTCCTGGGTTGTGGTGCATCCTACTGGCTGGTTCTGCGTTGGGGGAGAGGGAAGATCATCAAAACCCCAATAGTTCTTTTTTTTAATTTTCAAATTTTATTTGAAGTATAATTAGATACAGTGGTGCATTAGTTTCAGGCATACAATATAGCGATTCAACAATTCTATACATTACTCAGTGCTCATTATATTGAGTGTACTCTTTTATTCTTATTTTAATTTTTTATTAATAGTTTATTACCAAGTTGGTTTCCATATAACACCCAGTGCTCTCCCCCACAAGTGCCCCTCTCCATGACCATCACTCCCCCTACCCCTCCCCCCCCTTCAGCCCACAGTTTGTTCTCAGCATTTGAAAGTCTCTCATGATTTGCCTCCCTCCCTCTCCAGATGGACCCAGAGGGAGTCATGCTAAGCGAAGTAAGTCAGGCAGAGAAGGACAGATACCATATGTTGTCACTCATAGGTCTAACAGGAGAAACCTAATAGGAGGCCATGGGAATGGGAAAGGGGGGGAAGAACCCCAATAGTTCTGTCCTGCCTGGCACAGTGACCGATGTTCCTGGCTTGAGCTTCTGACTTAGCCAGAAAAGGAACGTTTCAAATGAGCCAAAAAGAAAAAGCACATGAACTTCTAACAGGCGGGCCAGGCCCCAGAAGGTGTCAAGGGGCCGGGACTCTTCCAAGAGGCAATCACAGTTTGTAAGGGGGCTGGAGTGCCTCCCTCCTGAAGCGGGCTCGTGGCAGCCAGGGCCGGTCTGTGTGGGTAGGTCTCAGAGGACAATGGGAGGGGTGGCCAGTGGGGGTTCTCAGAGGAGCAGTTCAGTGGAGGCTTCATGGGTCCTTCACAGAGCGGCAGGGGAACAGTCCAGAGAGAGGGGGCATGGCCCGGTAGGCGCTGCAGCAGGGGTGCATGGGAAGGTTGGGGCTGGGGGACGTGCAGTCCAGTGGGGCCTGGAGGCGGGGGCAATCCAGTAGAGACTGAGTGTGGGTTGGGGACCATGACGGCTCAGAGGGGCTGAGGCGAGGAGGAGGAATGGTCCAGTAGAGTCTGCTTGGTGGCAGAGCGGGGTGACAGTCCAGCGAGGCTGTGGGCCCGGCAAGGGGGATTATCTAGAAGGGGCTGCAGAGCTGGGCGAGGGGACAGTTCAGTGGAGAATGTGTGGGGGGTGGGAAGAGCAGTCCAGGGGGAGCTATGGCCCGGGGTGGGGGCGGTCCAGTGAGGGGCTGCTGTGGGGGTGCTGGCTGGTGAGGCGTGCAGGGAGGGAAGTTGGGTAGTACCATGAGGGCTACATCGGGGGTGGGGGTGGGGCTCGAGAGACAGTCCAGTGGAGGCTATGGGAGGAGTGGAGGGGCAGGTGGACGACACAGGCGGGGCTGTGGCGTGACAGGGGTGGGGGACGGCGCAGAGGGGGTGCATAAGGGCGCGACTGCAAGGGGCAGTCCAGTGGAGGCTGGGGCGGGGCAGGCGGACATCCCAGGGATGGGCTAGGCCCCTCACAGCGGCGCCCAGCCCCGCGCCACTAAGTGGCCGCATGACAGGGGGCGGTGACAGGGACCGACAGACCGCGAGCGTGGGAATGAGTGCGGGGCACCAGGCGAGGGCTGGACCTGCTGCGCGGGTTGGAGCGCGGCCTTCGCTAAGCTGGAGGCGTGGCCGGAGGTGGGACTCCCTGCCTTTCCCGGCAGCACCCGCGGTGGCGGCGCGAGCGCCCGCTTCCGGTGGGTCCCCGCCCATGCCCAGCACGTCCTGAGGAACAGCTGCCAGCTACCCAGGTACCGGGGAAGCACGTGCAGGGGGCTGCGGGGTGAGTGCACGCCGTGGGCACGGGCGGCGCGTGCAGGACAAGGTCGGCGCGTACAGGCATACGGTGACCCATTCCTCTCGGGCGGCTGTGGGTCCCGTGAAGGGAAGGACTCCGACATCGTCCTCCCGCCGCATTTCCCGTCGGCGCTTATGGTGCGCGCAAGCTCAGACCCTCTGTGGCGAGGCTTGTTCAGCTCCCTCCACTTCCTCAGGAGTCCCACTAGTTGGGGTCTGAGCACCATCCCGACCCTACCCCGTCACTCTCAGACTCCGTGGCTCTTCCCGGGGATGGCGTGGATTCGGCGCTGGCGCCCGGGCATGGTGCTCCGGCAGCACCACCGCGCACATGTGCTCCGCCCGCGCGACCGGGAGGGCCCTTGGGGCACTTCCCAGTCCTGTGCGGGGCCCATTGTTCGTCTCCTGCCCCAGAGCTTGTAGGTGCTGACGGACTTTTTGGAGAAGCTATTCGCCTGACTGACTCGGAGGAGGTCAACACCTGCGTGTGTGTGACTGCGTCTGAGGCCAGGACTGGTCACTTCCTAGGGGAGGCCAGGGCTGGGCCGTGTGCTCCCGATCAGACTGTCCGGGCCTCCTCCCAGTCACTGATGGGCCAAGTGGCTGTTGTTCCTGGGAGCACTGCTGTCTGGGGGGCCACCATCATCTGCTTGTCAGAGTAAGCACATATGCGAAGCTCCATTCAAATAACAAGAAAATCATCGGTGACAAAGTTATAAAACTCGTTTGCCTGCTCTCTGGTTGCACATGAACTGGTCAAATACGGGTGGCCCTGAAGACCTGGGGGCTTAGGGGTACCCACCCCTGGGCAGTTGAAAATCTGCATATAACCTGACTTCCCAAAAACTTAGCTACTTGTAGACCATTGTTGACCAGGAGCCCTGCCAATACTGAACAGTTGATTAACATGTATTCCATGTTATGTGTGTTCCATACTTTATCCTTATGGTAATGTGAGCTAGAGAAAAAAACGCTCTGAAGAACATCATAAGGACGAGAAAATACTATGGTGCTTGAACTGTATTTACAGAAAATGGTCTGGGGATAAGTGGACCCACTCAGTTCAGATGGTTGTTCAAGTGTCCACTGAGGCGGGTTCCAGACATTCAGCCAGACCCCCAGCCCCGTGGATGCCATGAGATGGGCTGCTAGGCCTTGAGCAGCACCCATGGGTGGCACAGCTGTGGGCTGACTGGCTTGTGGCTGCACAGCCATGGTGGTTTCTCCCTGCTGGGTTGTCTGGGGACGTGGTCCCAACAGGCTCAGGCTATTCTCACCTCCATGGGCCCTGAGGGTTGAACCTCAAAGGGTCCACTTGGTGCTTAGGTGGCCTCCAGGCTGTCCCTCCACCTCCCGAAGGTGTCCCCCCACCTCGCAAGGTGTTCCCCCCTGCAGGTGTTCCCTCTCCCCGCCAGTGTCCCCTCCTCTCCCGCAGGTGTCCTGGGCCCAGCCTCGCACATGTGGCTTCCTGCTTCCCTCACCAGTGTCTGATTCGCAGTGTTGACTTTCTGCCCATCTGATTGCTGTGAGGAATGAGCATGCTGCCGAATTTTATTTCTCTGCTCTCAATGCACTCTTGGTGGCCTGGTTGTCACTGGGCTGTCACTGTGCTCATGGGGCCAGCCTTCATGTCTTCCTTCAGGGCTATCTGCCTTATGGTTGCCTTTTGGGGTCACGTGCTTCTCCCAGTCTGGGCTGGTCTTCCAGCTTTGTTGGACTTAGAAACTTTCGTCCAGCCAGATTGTCCACAGTTCATGCTGTGAGGTCGTCTGACACTCCCCCGACATTGGAAGTGCCTTGGGTAGGGGACAGGGCCCGGTATGCACCTGCAGGCCTCTAATTCCTTTGCATCCAGGCTGCCTGGCTGAGTCCTGCTGCCAAGGCCCTCATAGAGAGCTCCCACCCAGGAACGTTGACCACCATCCTCACGGGGCTGACACCACCTGGTGCCCTCCTCAGTTAAGGTCTCTGTCTCGTTCCTGCCCTCCCCTCCCCTCCGGTGGTCCTCTGTGCTGCCTGGAATCGGCTCTCGCACTTCCTCCTGGAGTGTGGGTCACCTGTGGCCCTACCCTCCCCCCTGGTCCCCTCCTTAGAACCTGCTGCTCTCCCATCCTGGTGCCCCATCCTTTCTGCCTTTCCCCGGCTGCTTTGGGGCCCAGCTGAGCCTGCCCGTCCAGAGAAGCAGCAGCCCTGCAGCCACCTGGACCCGGGTCTGGGCACAGTTCCTATGCTTTGCCTGGCGGCCTGGACCAGGCCCATCCAGACACTAGCATGATGGGAAGGCATCCAGGTGATGCTAGGTTTAGTCCAGGAGGAGGCTGACCTTGTGCCAGGGCCAAGCTCTCGTGCCCTGTACCAGGGCAGCTGCCATCTGCCCTGGGGACCTTGTGGGTCAGTGTGACCTGGACCCAGTGTGGAGCAAGTGTGACCTGACCAGGGTCAGCGGTTGCCTACTAGGCCTGAGGAAGGCAGAGAGGGGCATGGGGGTATGGATTGTCAGGAGTTCTCACAACTGAGGGGCTGTTTGATGTTCCTAGAAACTAAACATGGTCCACACCCCTGCAGCCTGAGACCCCGTGGCTCTCAGTGACCAAGTGCAGGTTATTTCCCCTGGGACTGACCTGCACCGAGTGTCCCAGAATGTCCTGGGGCCTTTAGTGCATGGTGTCTCAGAGCCACAACCTGTGGGGTCATCCATGGCCTCCCGTGGGCCTGTGGGTTTAAGAGGCCACCAGGCAGGGGAGCTTTAGTTTGGGGGGAGCGGGTAAAGGCATGCGTCTCAGCACTGGGTTTCTGACAGCTGTCCTTAGGCCCTGAGGCTTGTCTTGTGCATAAGCTCAGAAACACGGCTTCATACTCGCCTGGGACCGTCAGTGTCCATCAGTGGCCAGCTCAGCCCATTGTGCAGCACCCCCAGGTAAGCAGGCACCTGGCCACACAACTCCCTGGATATACCCCGGAAGCCCCTGGGTCCACACGATGTCCTGGAGCCTGGTAGGGGTGGGCCAGCACAGCCCTCCATGATGACCCATGGCCAACTCTGGGGCCTTGGAGCCTGCTGGCTTTCAGGGCTGAGGGCCACCTGGGCTGTCTCTGGGATTGATCTGTGGCCCAAGTCAGGCCTCGGGGGGCCCACCTGTGCGCGCCCTGACAGGTGGCAACCACAGCCAGAGCTGCGTGTGGGGTCCAGTGGGATTGGGTGCAGGGACTTCCCACCCAGTGTCCCTTTGCCCTGGAACCAAGTGAGGCTGGTGGCGGGTGCCCTCCCCGAGCAGACAGGCATGAGGGAGTCCCAGCTAGCCCTGCTATTGCCTCTGCTCTGGTCCTGTTTCCTTTTCTTTCTGGTTTTTTTTTTTTTTCCCCTTCTGGTCCATGAAGCCTATTGTGTGCACTCATTGTCTGAGGCCTTCCAAGACTGAGAGGCAGCTGTGTTAGCAGGAGTGTAAATTGGTCACAACAGTGACCAAAGAGAAACCAGATCGTGTTTCTGTTTCATGAAAATCAAACAAACTTGAATTATCACATGACCGTGTCTTTACTGCTTGTTAGTGAGGTAGTTTCCAGCGTCCCGCGGCCTGCTGTCCTGTGCAAGGTGGTCCCCTGCGTCCCACAGCCTGCTGTCCTTCCGAGCGAGGCAGTCCCCAGTGTCCCACAGCTTGTTGTCCTGAGATGGTCTCCTGTGTTTTGTGGCCTGTTGTCCTCCCATGCAAAGTGGTCCCCGGTGTCCTGCTACCTGCTGTCCTGTGTGAGGCAGTCCCTGGCGTCCCATGGCCTGTTTCCAAGCAAGCCAGTCCTGTGTCTCATGGCCTGCTGTCCTGTGCGAGGCAGTCCCCAGTGTCCCGTGTCCTGCTCTCCTCCTGTGCTGGGAGAAGTGTGCCCGCAGTGCTGGCGTGCCATTGGTGGATGCCATTGAGGCTAGGCCACCCTGCACAGTCCTGACGGCCGTTTGTTTTTATAGGGTTTAGTAACACGGGAGACTGGTGCGCTCTCAGGGGCCAGGGTGTCACGAGCTTGCCATCCCACAGGTCACCAACAAGATCATACTGGTGCTATCGTATTCCTACCCGGTGGTGCTGATGCCCATCTTCCTGCTGACCGACTACCTGCACTACATGCCAGTGCTGGTCCTGCAGGGCCTGAGCTACATCTCCATGTGGTGGCTGCTGCTATGGGGCAGCTCCGTGCTGCACATGCAGTTTATGGAGCTCTTCTACAGCATCACCATGGCCATCCTCATTGCCTTCTCCTCCTACGTCTTCTCGCTCGTGTCCCCCGCCCGCTATCAGCGCGTGGTTGTCTACTCTAGTACAGCTGTGCTGCTGGGCGTCTTCACCAGCTCTGTACTGGGCCAGCTGCTGGTCATTGTGGGCAGGGTCCCCTTCTCCACACTCAACTACATCTCTCTGGCCTTCCTCACCTTCAGCCTGATCCTCACCCTCTTCCTTGCCCCCAGTGCAGCCTTTTCTTCAACCACAGAGCCCCCGTGTGTGATGGGGCCTCTCCCTTTGAGTTGGACTGCATGAACCTGGGCACGATCCGGCCCACAGATGCAAAGCTGGGCCTGGTGCTGCAAGGGGGCCTGGCAGGACTGGACCCTGGTGCGCATGCTCTGGGAGCTGGGGGACAGCCTGCGGCTGCTGCAACTGCACCTCTGGTCCCTCTGGTGGGTCTTCAACTTGGCCGCCTGATAGTCTACCTGATCATCTACTATGTGCATTACCTGTGGAATGGGGGCAACCTCGCCAAGGACACCTCCTCCATCTACAACACTGCATCCATCCTGCTCCATACATCCACGGCCATGCTGGCCTTGCCCCCTACACCCCCACCAGGATGGCCTGATGTGTCGTCTCCCCAAGTGCCATCACCTCCTTCTACATGGTCTTTGTGAAGACCTGCTGGGCACTGTGGGTGAAGCTAGTCATTGCAGGTGTGATGGCAGTGCAGGCTGCACTGGTCTTCCTCATGTATAGCACCAGCAGCATCTGGCTGTGCTACATGGCCTTGTGCTCTTCCATGGGCCTACTAGTTTCTGGTGCCTGTTGCCACATGGGTCAAATGGAGCTGGGAGGCCATGGTCTGGGTAGCCATGGTCATGGAAGGGCCAGAGCTATACTCTGGCTGGTGGCAGGCAGCCACGGGCTGTACACCTTCCTCCCACTCACTGGGAATGGATGGGCCGTCTGCATATGTTAAGCGGCCTCCCTTCTAGAATGTTCTGCAGGGAGCAGAAGCAGTATGTGCAGGCAGCGTGGAGCGAGCTGGGAGGTGTACTCTCACACTGGGAGGAGGAGTGAACCCAGTGTGCCCCTGCCAGGAGCCCAGTTGTCCCCTTGTCCATGGCACAGCTTGTCCCATCTCTCATGACCCTGAGTGCCAGAGTCCAGCTCCAGCTGGTCCAGAGTTCCCTGAAGGATGGACGGTGTCAGCACGAGAGAGATGAGAGAGCCTCAGGTTTCTTTCTGATCACCAGGCAGACATCTCTGCTGTCTGATTCTCTAGTTTTATTTATAGTGAAAGGTGCAAGGAGCAGAAAGAGCAGCATGTGTTTAGTAAATGATTTCTCATAGATAATTTTTTTTGATCAGTACAATTTTCCAGAACATGGATTCTGCAGAAGTTACAATTCTAATCTTAGTAGTAATGAATGTCGTAAAAACCTTAGCTACAGGCACTGATGCTATTATATGGGAAGGACAGGTATTTTTAAAGCATTTTTTCCATAGTATACGTAAGACCAAGATATACAAAACCTCTGGTATAGCCCTAAGAAAGGGACCTTAACCATAAGGCAAACATCATTGTTTAGGAAAGGTAAGTTTTCTATGAATAAGGGTCATTAGGCTGTTTATAGCTCTAAGAGAAAATTCCCAAAAAAACAGGATCCCCAGGAGACACAACATCTACCCTCATAGCCACAAAGATAGATGATGTATATTTTGCATAAGTTGCAGGGCTGACTTTTGCAACATTTACCCTAGCCCAGGAGGTATTGAGTTTACTAGTTAATTATAAGGTTTTTCAGGGCAGAATGGAATGTAGGGGTAGACCTAGTGATACTCTTCTACGCTAGTCTTCTTGAATTACTAGATTATCCCTGACCAGGTGCAATCACTGCCCCAAAGCCAGAACGAGAGGACGACTTGCTCTTGATTTTAATTGGCAAGGTACTCCAAGATCTGGCGCTCAAGCAGAAATGATAGTTACAAGAGGGTAGCAAGAGATCTTGCAAACTTGTCATACCCTCACCGGGAATTTTCACTCAACCAGTGGGTTCAGGATGGCTCCCAACACCTGAGCTTGGCATAGAGCCTGCCATATGTGGCATTCCCTCTGCTTCTCCCATGGCAGCCGCTTGGGTTCCAAAGTTACCAGCCCTTGTAACATCCTTCCTCCCAGCTCCCTGGCCTGTGTTAGAGGCCTTAAGTGCTGCTGTGGTCCCGACTGGCCCCAAGAGAAGCCTTTCTTGTCCCCTTCCATGGTGGGGCACAGTGACACACAGTCAAGGAGTAACCAGAGGCTGTCCTCCAGCCCACTTGTGCTCTAGAACCTTCTCCAGCCTACATCCTGCTTGCTCCTAAGATCCTCTGTGTATTCCTCTGAATTGAACCTTTCTCCAAGCTGTATGCTATTGCCTCACATATTCACACACATGTGCTCAGGCCACACACACTTGTAGGAACCTCCCTCCCTCCCTGCGTTTCCCATACCCTGCTGGTGGGCCCGGGTCTGTTACCAGCTCCCCTGCCCAGCCCTGGTTCCCCTCTGGGCCTCACCCCTCCAGTCACTCCTGAGTCAGATCATCTGTCCTCACTTGATCTTGAGCTCATGTGGCATCCTCAGGCTTCCAGCTCTGTGGTGCCACCTCACAGAAGTGCTGGTGCCTGGCTTCCCTCTCCACCTGGTCCGCACCCACCCCAGGCCTCCTTTCTCTTCTGTTGGGAAGGGCCGAGCTCTGCCAGACACCCTGGGGGTGGTTTCCTCAGAACACACCCAGCTGGCTCCCCATGGCCAGGGCCACCTCCCCTGACAGCCCCTCATGTGGCTGCTGGTCTTCCCTGCCTCCTGGCCCTCCTTGCCCTCCCTCAGCCTGCACATGTCGCTAGAGCATCTTGTTGGCCAGGCATTCCCCTTTCCTGCCACCAACAGCACATGGAAAGGGCTTCAGGTCCTCTGCTGTGCATGCTGTCCACTTGCTCTGTCTCTTCCTTGAATGTTTTTGATTGTAGGAACACAGGGTTGAGTACGACATGGTCTGGCGCAGAGGAGAGAACAGCTCCTTCTGCTCCCAGGCCTTACTGAGACGTTGGGGTGTCCAGCCTGACAATGGGACCTGACATCCTCACTCTGCAGCCCTGCCCTGCACACATGGCTATGTGGTTCAGTGTCATAGGTGCAGACGTAGTGGATCTTCTCGGTGACGCCATAGGGCTATTCCCCAGGTGATAGGGATGCCACGTGCTGTTTTCTCCTGGGACCGACAGCCCTGAGGTTGATACCCTCTCACGTGTGTTTCTTTCTCCAGATTCTGATGATGGCCATAGATGGGTCCCAGAAGGGGGTGGCCAGGCCAGGGCTGGAGCCCTGTAAGACAGTGCCCTTTTGGCAACTGGATATAGTGGGAGCCTCTTGCTGTGTGCCACCTTGTCATGCCTTGATTACTCCTGCCCAGGGCTGTGGAGCACCACAGGAGATATGTGGGGTGGGTGACCAGGAACTCGGCCCCATTTGGGTTTCCCTTGCTCTATGTGCAGTCACACTACTGCTTGTCCTGGCGAGGGGGAGGGGAGGGGGCTGCGGCCTCTCAGCCTCTGTCATCCTCTTGAAAGGCTTTTCGCATATTTTTGTCCTTCATTCTCCAGAACTTTAGAATGTTTCTTGTCTAGTTAGTTTTAGAGGCACCTTGGGGATTTTAGCAGAAAGTACCTTCAAATGTTCTTTTCTGCAGAGGACCGGGAGCCATATGCACATTCATTGTTCCTGCTTTTCTTATTTGTTTTACTGTTCTGTCTCTGATTTCTCAAGTCATTTAACAGTGAAAGAACTATGATTCCAGAACTCTTCTTGTGATTTCTGCCCATTGTCATGAGGTGCTTGGCTTTGCAGCGATTGCCATTTACTCTGTCCCACAATTACCAGGAAACATTTTGATTGTCTTCCCAGGGTGTGTGTCGTCCTCAGTGTTGCACACACACAGCACACACATGGTTTGGGGTGCTGTCTGAGCACCAGGCCGGTCTTGCTGGTTCCCCTGTGTAGGGTGGGCACTCCCCATGCCACAGCCTCGTCTGACTTGGCCGCTTCCCTATTCAGTTTCCAGATCGCATCCTCTCTGATGAGCTCTGTGCCCTGGTCTTTGGAATGAACACATTCCTCGCCACTGTCCTCAAGACAAGCATCCTCCGCATCGTTTCCAACAAGCGGTGTCTGGGCCTCTCAATGCACCCGCAGATGAGTCCATTTCAGCCTTGTGTCCTGGGGGATGGAAGCCTCTGGAAGAGTGTCTGGCCAGTGACATTCTTCTACTCCAAAGGGTCTAGGTCCGCAGGTCTGCTGCAGGGGCAGCTTGGGCACAGTGGGCAGCGATGGAGCAGGAGCAGGGGGTAAGAAGCCCAGAGAAGGGTCAGCCACGGTTGGGCTGCTCTGACCCAGGGGTCCCAGGCTCCGACCTGGGGGTCCCAGGCTAGGACCCAGGATGTCATCTGGTTACTCCTGCTTAGGCTGCTGGGCTTCAATGCCGGCCCAAATGCAGGCTCGTCTGGAGGAGCTCTCAGCAGCCCTGGGCATCCCACATGCCAGCTGATGTCCCAGGAAGGATGGAGGTATGGCTGAAAGCCCTTTTCCTTGTGTGGTCACAGGTCACTGCCTTTGATGTCAAAACCTATCAGACATGGGACCTGACTCTCATGGGAGCTGTTTTTCTGGGGTTTTTTTGTTTTTTGTTTGCATGACAAGAGAGTGGACCTGGGGTTGTCATTGGTGCACGTCAGCCCCTGTCTGTCTGATCCCTCCCTCCATCCAGCACTAGGTGAGTTCTCGGTGCTTCTGAGAAGAGCTTGAGTGTTCCTGTTCCCTGTGAGGTTGGGGACACTCACGTGTGTGACTCTGGTTGCTCTCGGCCATAGTGTGATCTCTTCCAGCAAGCTGGAGTTAGCCAGAGGGTAGGCCTGGAGGGAGGATAACCAGGTTCCTGGGGACCACCCCACCCCACCTGTGGCCCGACATGTGTCCTGAGCCTGGGGGCATGCAGCCTCCATCTGCCTGGAGCCTGGACCTCAGTGGGCTTGGTGGGTCCCCAGAGAAATCCCGACCTCTGAGCTGTGTTGGCAATACCTCGGTGATCCCAGAGCTGACTGGGAAGAGGTGCTGGGCAGGAACAGACCCTCTTGTTTGGAAACTGGCCTGTGGGGGAAAATGCCTGTAGGAGAAGAACATCTGAAGTGTTTGCTCACGTCTGCAGGTGTCCGCAGGGCCCCCCAGCCTCAGCAGAGTTGGCAGAGGCCCACTGTGGATGTGCTGGACTTTGGCCCACAGATCTATGCGCTGTTGCACCTACAGGTAGGTGGGAGGGGCTGTGTGGGTAGGCAGGCTGGGGGCTCCCCCTACCCCAAGCAGCAGCCGCTGCAGGGGAGCACCTGGACCAGAGCTTTCCATGGAGCCTTGTCTGGCAGTGGTTCTGCTCCGGGAGGGACTTCTGCCCCTTGCCAGAGGTGCCCAGTGCTTCCCTTCTGGGCATCAGGGTTGTTTGTGTGGATGGGAAGAGGTCTGTCTCTGTCCCCAGGGGGTTCAGTGGATCCAGCCATATGGTGGTTCTGACCTGCCTGTGGACAGGGACCTCAGGTCACTGCACCGATTGATGCCCCTGGCCGGTCCGTGGGGTAGGGCAGTGTGCCTAGAAGCTGGGCCATACCCAGGGGCCCACAGGTGTGGGGGTTGCCGGTGGGGTCTTCTGCTGGGGGCTGAGCCTTCCTGCCTTGTGGTTTCTGGCCATGTCAGATCAAGTGGATTTTCTCTGGCTGGTCTCTTTTCCTGGTTAAAAAGTAAACAGAAGTGGGGCAATAAGTTCATGATTAGAAGTCCCGATGGGATGCCCGGGAAGTACTCCCCACCCATCTTGCTCACTTTCCCATGTACAGCCTGTGTACCCCTTTCCCCTCATCCTAAGTGGTCTTGACTTTAAAAGAGCAAAAAATGGGGATATTTGGGAATAACAAAGAATTACAATTCAGGCCAAGCAGGGCACCATGGGCACCATGGGCTTGTCAGCCCAACTAAGGACAGGAATGTTATTATATGGGGAAGAAGGGGGAGTTGGGAGGTTGTGTTGGAAGAAAGCAGGGGTGCGGGGGGATGAGGTGTCTCACTGGCTTAGCTCTTGGGGGGTGGAGGTGGATTTCCGGTAGGGGCTGCAATGTACACCTTCCCCTGGTGGTTCTCCTGTGGAGTGTTCTGTTGTTCCTGTGACTGACATCAAGGGTGGGCTCCTCTTTCCAGCCTCCAGTCTCCACGTGGGTGAGCTTTCCCCTATTACTTGTCACAGTGGTGAGAAGGTGCTGGGGCTCGGGTGCAAAGCTGGAGACTCGTGGGAACCAGGACACAGCGTGTAGGGAGCTGGCTCGTTTTAAGTTAGACTCTAGTTTTGGATGATCATACGTCCACATTCAGTGTTAGAGGGAACACAAATCCACATGCTCGTTCCTACCTTCCCCATTAGGCACAGTCACTACCGGATCCTAGCCTCACATAGTCAAGGACAAGGAGGCTCCCTTCCCACTGCCTACCCCCACCCCCCTCGCTGGCCTCCCGTTCCTGGCCATACCACCTGACCCCCACTCTGGGCAACTCAGTCCCTCCACCATTTCTGTATCTTCTCATTTCCAGAGTGGCATTTAACTGGAATTGTGGTCTGTCACCTTCAGGGATGGCCTTTCCCACTCAGCCTGCCCCCCTTGAGATCCCTGTGGGTCACTGCATTTGTGTGTGTGTGTGTGTGCCCACATGTGTGTGTCTGTTTGCCCATCACCACCGTCCATTGGGTCGTGGACACAGGACCCAGCAGCTGTATCTGGTCCCCACGGACACGGTCATTGCTGGTTTTGGGCTGTTGTGAAAAAGGCGCTTTAATCATTGGTTCATAGGTTTGTGTGCACATGTCGGTTTTCATTTGGGAGAAGTACGAGTCTGTGGTGTCCGTGTGTTTCTGAAGGAGCTGTCAGCTTTTTTCTGTGCTCCCTGCTCAGTGTCATGGTTCCGTAGGTGTGCACAACAGAGCCAGTCCCCTGTGTCCTCAGCAGCTTCTGGTGTTGTCCCTCATTCAGCCACTCTGACAGGCATGGGGACACTGCATTTCCCTGATGGCACACATCCTGCTCTTCTGTCCTGTGATCCATCCACCTCTGCCTGCTTCCTGTCAGCAGAATTGTCTTCACTGGAGCTCGGCCTCATTTGTGTGTGCCAGCTGCCCCTCCTTTGTGGGACACATTCATTCCACCACACCGTCTCAGCTGCATGGGTCTACAGGGTCTCAAACTAATTCAGTAGTCACCACACTGTACACGTTTTCTCCTGTGACTTCCTTCAGTGCTCTCTCTGGCAAACTGTGCTGTGCGAGCACAGCACGGGCCGGCCAGCATACAAAGTGGGCGCTTGTTGTGTTCTTGGTGGAGCTGCCAGGCAACAGTAGGTTATGAGTAAAGTTTTGGGGAATCTGAAGTTTTATGTGGCCGCCGTGCCCCTCATCTTGCAGGCTCAGCTGTATGAGGTCCCTCACGTTCTGTGGAGCTCTGGCCTGTCCGTCTTAACAGGGTTTTTGCAGAGCAAAACTTTGTGATTTTGATGAGCTCTGGTTTACCTGTTTCTCCCTTTATGGGTCTGGGCATGGTGCCAAATGTAAGAACTGTTTGCGTGGCCCTGGCTCTCGAGAGTCTGAAGTTGTATAGGTTTACCTTTAAGTCTGTGGCCCACGCAGAGTTTTGTGTGAGGCGTGAGGGCAAAGGCCGCTTCACTTTTCCCGGCACCACTTGTTGAAGAGACTGTCTCTTCTCTGTCGAACCGCTGCTGCACCTGGGGCGTATCGATCACTCCAGCTTTGAGATGTTTTTTCAGAATTATTTCCGCTTTCTATTTTTTGCTATAAATTTTACTTATTTATTAAAAAAAATTTTTTTTATTTTGAGAGAGCACAAGCAATGGAGGGGAAGAGAGAGGGAGAGAGGATCCCAGGCAGGTTCCACACCATCAGCATGGAGCCAAGCCTGGGGCTCAAACCCACAAACTGTGAGATCATGACCTGAGCCGAAACCAAAAGTTGGACACTTAACTGACTGAGCCACTCTGGGCACCCCAGCCTCTCCCTGTAAATTTTAAAGTAATGTTGTCTACCTCCAACAATTCTTGCTGGAATGTTGCTGGGAGTTACAGTAACCCCCGGTTCGTTCTGGGACAATTGGCATCTCCACTCTGTTGTTTCCGGTCTTGTGAACATGGTGTGTGTCTCCATTTATTCAGAAAGTCCTTGATTTCTTCCGGAATTTTGTAGTTTCTGGCAAACAAGTGTTGTACATGCTTTGCCAGATTGATACCTAAGTATTTTGTTGTTTTTTGAGCAATTGTGAACGATAGTGTATTTTTAATTCCCATGTCTACACTTCTCTGCTGGGCTGCCATATGAAAGCACCAGAGACCTGGCAGCTTCAGCAGCAGAAATTCTTTCTCACAGTCCTGGAAGCTCAGAGTCTAAGGTCAAGGTGTGAGCAGAGCTGGGCACTCCCAATGCCTTACTGCCCGGTAGACATTGTCTTCTGTGTCCTCATGTGGACTTTTCTCTGTGTGCGCACACACACTCAATCCTAAGACTCTGTTTTCTCAGAACATAGGTCCTATTCGATCAGGGCCAACTCTGTTGTCACCCCTCTGACCCTAATTTCCTCTGTGAAGGGTCTGTTTCCAAACATAGTCCCATCAGAGGTGGGGGCTTACCCACATGGGTTCTGTCCATAACAGCACCGTGTGCTTGTTGAGAACATATAGGGATACGGTTGATCCTTGGATGTTAGTCTTTTATAATCTTGTTTAGGCCATTCGTGAGTTCCAGGAGGTGTTTTGTTTCTCATATTTTTTTTTCTTGCCATTTCTTACCTAATTGCAACTAGGTCAAGCTTTCTCATTATTTCCTTCCTTTTACTTGCTTTAGATTTTTATTGTTCATCTTTTTATAGGTTCTTGAAATGGGAACTTAATGACTTGAGGCTTCTTTTTTATTTTATTTTTATTTTAGAGAGTGCACGAGCAGGGATGAGGGTCTGAGGCAGAGAGAAAATCTTAAGCAGGCTCTACACTTAGTGCGGAGCCCAACCCGGGGCTCTATCCTAAGACCCTGGGATCATGACTTGAGCCAAAATCAAGAGTCAGACACTCAACCAACTAGGCCACACAGGCAGCCCTTGAGGCTTCTTTTCTAACATTTGCATTTAGTTCTGTGCATTCCCTCTCCTACTACTTCAGCTGAGGCCCACAGATCAGTAAGCTGCATTTTCATTGTTGTTCATCTCAGTGTATCTCTTTATCTCTCTTGAGACTTTCTCTTTGACCTATGATTATTTCAGACGGTCTTGTTTGTTTTCCAAGTGTTTTTGAGAGTTGCCTGTTACCTTTGTTAATGATTTCTATTTTGATTCTATTTTGTGATCAGTGAATACAGTCTATCTGATTTCAGTCCTTTAAATTTGTTGAGGTTTGTTTTATGGCCCAGGATGTGATCTATCTTGTTATTTGTTATGTGGCCCCTTGAAAAGAATGTAAATTCTCCTGTAGGGGGTGGGGTGTTTTATAAATTCCACTTAGATCTATTTGGACCATAGATAGTCGTATTGATTTAATTTCTCTCCCTGTGGATTTAGTCTCATCCCATTGTTGAGAGAGGAGTGTTGGCATCTCCATCCTTAATAGGGGCTTTGATTGTTTACCTTTCAGTTCCATCATGTTTTCCTTCACATGTTTTCAGCTCTTTTATTGTTGCACACACTTTGGAGATTGTGGGGATTGCAGTATGTGTTTTGGTGGATTGAGCTTTTTATCATTATGTAACGTCCTTCTCTGCCTCTAGTCATTTTCTTTTCTCTGAAGTGAAGTCTACTTTACCTAATATCAACATAGCCACTCCCGTTTTCCTTTAATTAACGTTTGCATGATATATATATTTTCCTTTTCCTTTTTCCTGATCATATTGTTATATTTGAAATGCATTCCTTGCAGACTACATATGATTGGGTCATATATTTTTTTAAATTTCTTAATGTTTATTTATGAGACCGAGAATCCCAAGCAGCTTCTGTGCCATCAGCACAGATGGGGCTTGAACTCACGAAACTCTGAGATCATGACCTGCACTAAAACCAAGAGTTGGATGCTTAACTGACTGAGCCACCCAGACACCCCAATCTGCACCCCAATCTGATTATTTTTTAACTCTTTTATCTCTGTCATAAGGGTCTCACTGATGTTTTCCATTCTTTTCTTAAGTTCAGTGAGTATCTTATGGTTGTTGCATTAAGTCTCCATTAGGCATGTTAGTTATAATATCTGCTTTGCTCAGATCTCTGTCCGTGGCCTTTTTCTTGTTCTTTAATTTGGAGGGGTCCCTGAGTGGCTCAGTCAATTAAGTTCTTTCATTTGGGATAAATCCTTCTGTCTCAGCATTTTGGCTAAATCTCTACCTTCTCTGTGTTAGCAGTCTTCCGTTTTATTTTCTGGTGAGGTAATAGGAGGCATAACAACCATCAAAGTTAATAAAGATCTATAGAGAGAAATATATGAATATCATATACATTCAATGCTGTAAGACTACTTCTTATAAATGACAGATATCGTGGACACAAAATACAGAAAAACTGGAGGAAAACTGGTGTTTCTTCAAAGATAGACAAATTGACAGTTTTCAAAAATGTGGAGGGGGGAGTGAATATATAAAGGTCATCAGATGTAAAGAAAACTATTTTGAAGTGTGTGGGTTCTTTATGGACAACTATGGTTACATTTTAGCAAGACTAGAAGAGATAGGATTCATGTATAGTAAACAAAATACAATCTAATGATAGATTTCTTCTAGAAAACATTGGAAACACCTACCACACACTCAGATGGTTGGGGCCTGTGAAGTGCTTCCATTACTAATTCTAGCTGACATATTTGGAATAGCTCAAGAGTTTACAAAATACTTGCCTATGACTCTAAGTATGTTAGGTTTCAGGAATGGTAAAAAACCCAAGGTTCTGAGATGAGAGTAGGTGATAAGATAAAGGCTGAAATCAAAGACTTTGTCATCTTTTACTCTTGTGAGGAATTAAACCACCAAAGTGCTGTGAGGCATTTCAGCAATTTATTTTGGCCATCAAAGACCAAAGCGCTGATTATTTTGTGATAGTAATCTGTTCTTATAAAACAATAAGAGATGTGGGTCACATTATTCTAGGATTTGTTCTCTCTGACATAACAAGAATCTCTTTGGTTGAAGTACCAAGAATCACATTTCAGATGATAGATATTAATGATACAAGCCTATAGGACATGCCAAGCATAGTAGAGACTGTTATTAAATGTAAGGCGAAGGATTATCCAGAACTCACTATTGATTACAAAGATTATTCATTCCTGAAACCAGGTATACTCTCTTTGAAAGGGTTTATGATAGCAAACATTACAAAGGCAAACAGAACTCAGATGTTTATTCTCTACACTTTTGATCCCTACAGTGTAGTAGAGGCGACAGCTGAGATAGAAAGACACAAACATATGACTCAATGGTCCGCTGTGGAAGCTGAGACTGATAAACTATGTGTCCACTCAGATTATTTTCTTGTTAACACCTCCAGCTAATGTTTCGGCCATACTTTATGTTGGGCTAATGATACAACGGAGCAACATAAATTACTGGCACTGAACTTCAGTGGTACAGCTACAGCCAAAAGCAAGGATGTTAAAGAAGTGAAGATTGGTGATCACATTGCCACTTCTTTTCCTGTTGGAGCACCATCAAAGGTCTTAATTCCTGACGTGATGTTGCTTTCCCAGCAAGAAGTTTCCAGTTAGAAATATACCATGTACATCATACTTTATAAATAGCTTGGAAAATTCTCACCTAGCTATTACCAAATGCCAGCTGTCTCTCCATGCTTGCTGTTATGTCCCCACAGCCAGGGTCACTACTGGCTGATGTGCTGACCTTGGCTGCTAAGGAAGTAGGTTGCAGGTGGACCATTTTTCTCTCCCTCTTTGTTCTCCTATGGCAAAATTTAGAATGCCTCCAGACACTTATTTTTTGGTCACCTCTAGAGAAACTCTTGAGCGTTTCTTCAAAGAAACACTCACTGACCTTCCTGACCTCTGGATACTGTATTTCTATGTGGCCAGTGCCAGTCTGGATTATACAGCAAGTATTGCATAATGGTTACAATCATGTCCAGATCCACATTTTAAATCTTAGATATCATGCTAAATAGGCTTCCCTGATAAAAGTCCGCATGCAAGGATTTCATCAGAACAGAAAGAAAAATCCATGAAGATCATCAAGGATTCCGTCAGAAACACACAAAAAGTGGCCTGCAATTCTGGACAGCCATACTGGGAACAATTAGATTCTAATATCCATGATTATGGGTTGTGGCAAAGCCAGTTTGGCCACAGGGTAGTACCAGATAAATACAAATAGCTACTTGCTAAGATTTCCCAGTAGGTATCCTATCATGCTAGGGACAAATTGGCCATGATACAAAATAAAGTTTGATGGGGACACTTTTTAAAAAAGTGTTCATTTATTTTTGAGAGTGAGAGAAAGAGAGATGTGGGGAGGGGCTCAAGACTCCAAGCTGTCAGCACAAAGCCTGACCCGGGGCTGAAACCCATGAACCATGAGATCAAAACCTGAGCCGAAGTTGGACACAGCTGACTGAGTCACCGAGGCAGCCCATAATGGGGGCACTTTTTAAGGACGACAGAGGATATGGACCATTCATGTCACACCTGTAAACCAGTACAATTCAGGAAAAGCAGAATTGAGTCATTGACTAGAAGCATGCCTAAGAGGTCACTCGAGCATCTCCAAATGAATTTCCTATAATTTCCTCCTTTTATGGGTTTTAAATATCTGTTAGTAATGCAATTTACATTTGAGGGTGGAAAGGAATGTATTGAAACATTCCCCTGTAAAATGGCCACAGAACTCTCTAAGACTAAAAGGTATCAAATTTTATGTCCCACACCTTACATAGGTAATTGTTACTTGTTTATCCATTGATAGGAACACATTTTACTGGGACAGTTCTTTGTGAATTATGCAAGGTTTTACCTCTTAAAAACTTCATTGGCCTTATAACCACTGACTGATTGGAAAAACAAAAGGAACAAATGGATTATTAAAGCTAAACTATCTAAGCTATCAGCCACATTTAGCCTTCTCCTCTCAGAAAGTCATGGAATGTTTCCCTATGAGGCTGATATTATTTCTATCCATACTTAATTTTAATCCTTCACAATCTGACATAGGTAAGCATTATAAAGGACTATATACTCAGTCCTTTCATCAACACAGATTTATTTTCCTTGCCAATTGTTTAATAAATTGTGCATAACCTAAAACAGAGTAATTGGATGTTCTACAAAAGACACCTGAGAAATACTTTCTATGAACCTTGCTGGAATGATTTCCAGATACTCTTGGCTTCCATTACAGAAATTAAATCATAATTAATCAATCCTTGGAAACATTTCTCAACTAAAACAATATCACTACTCATTCAAATGACAATAATTGAAGACTTATAGCCACTATAGATCTTAAACTTAGGCTATTCAAAGAACCTCCAGAAGCACACAGTCCTTGGAAGTCAACTACTGACTGAAAAATTCTTGAAAGTATATAGCTTCCATTCAAGATCATGTAGGGCACCTGGGTGGCTCAGTCGGTTAAGCATCTGACTTCGGCTTAGGTCATGATCTCACGGTTCGTGGGTTCGAGCCCCACATTGGGCTCTGTGCTGACAGCTCAGAGCCTGGAGCATGCTTTGGATTCTGTGTCTCCCCCTCTGTTTCCCTCCCCATCTCAAGCTCTTTCTCTCTCAAAAATAAACATTAAAACAAAAAAGATCATATGTACAAGATGCTCCTTGATGAATGGAACCACTGATTGTCATATTCTCCTTGGGATACATTTGCTCTTGATTCTCTTGACCTTAGTTTTCCTTTGAATAGTGTATCCATGTCTGTATTAGTTTATTTTTCTGTTGCCACTAACTAATAACTTACGTAGGTCTAGGCCTTATTAGAGACAATCTCCAACATGATCCTGTAATTTAGCTCTCCTAATCTATTACTAGCACAGCCAATTTGAAGAATATTGGATATATCTCCTTATGCCAAGTTTTGGAAAACCCAAACAACAGCCAAACCTGTTACTAAAATGATTTTCAATAACAATAACATATAATCTTAAGAATTGTATCTTTTGGTAACATTAAAGACAGAGTTGCAACAATGATCTTTATGTAAACACCATGGCTCAATTTGATAAAAATTGGCTTAACCATTGTTGGTGGTTTTCTTGGTAGTAATACGATAAGTCAAACATTTGAAACCATGAATTATTCAAACTAAATGACCAAAAGTTAAAAATATTCATTCCTAGAACAAATTGAGCATAATATAAAGATATGTTACATTAAAATGACCAACACATAAATGAAGAAAAATATTCTCACGCTAGAAGAAGTAGATATAAATCTCCTTGTAATATAACAATGACCTTGTTCCAACAACACTCACACAAAAGATCACCTCCCTAGAGTTCTTTTTCCTGTGTGGAACCGGACTGTCAGTGCTAATCCAGGACCAAAATTAATTGTTCTATATGGAGCTAATAGTTAGTTAGACCACTCCAAGTGTATGACTCCCAACCTCTTGGGAGGACTACTATCACTCCTTACAAAGAATTTAGGGGTGCCTGGGTGGCTCAGTCAGTTGAGCCTCTGACTTCGGCTCAGATCAGATCTCACGTTCGTGGGTTTGAGCCCTGCGTCGGGCTCTGTGCTGATAGCTAGCTCAGAGCCTGGAGCCTGCTTCAGATTCTATATCTCCTTCTCTCTCTGACTCTCCCCCTCTCATGCTCTGTCTCCCTCTGTATCAAAAATAAATAAAACATTAAAAAAATAATTTAAAGGGACAAAATGTTTCCTCGAGGTAGAGGCGATAAAAGGAAAAACAGACTGAGCACACTGATTCCACCCATGTAGTTGGGCAACTTGAGGTGGTCATCAAATATTTGTTCTTCACATCAGCAGACCTAATAGACAATGCAGCTCATGCTCAGAGGCACACCAAAGCATGTTATTGTCCTTAGCTAAGATATTATAGAGAATAGTATAAGCTTTAGTGTTCTTTTAAACTGCCATTGCTAGTATACTTTACTGTACCTGGATTAACACTGCCAGCAAGACTGGAACAAACTACATTTTAAGAAAAATGAAAGAAAAAGGTAACTTGGCACTAGGTGTGAGATTTGTTTTATTGGCCAGTGCTGGAAAATACTGGGTTATGGTTCTGGAGTATCTTTCAGGTACTTTTTTTAATACCTTTTTTTTTTTTTAAAGTAGGCTCCAAGACCAGCATGGAGCCCAATATGGGGCTTGAACTCACAACCCTCAGACTAAGAACTGAGCTGAGATCAAGAGTTGGAAACTTAACCGACTGAGCCACCCAGGTGCCCCAATACTTTTTTTATATAATACTTTTTGTTCTTTTTTATATGTCTCATAATCAATGTCCGCTGCCCAGAATCTTAAATGTTTATGCACAGACACTATTCTGACAATGGATCAATAGATGATACAAAGTCAAAAACAGCATCAAATCATGCTGGTTTATTCTCGAACTGAAAAAGAGCCCTGTACAAACAAAGGGGAATCAACAATAGTGATGCAATGTGGATAATTCCCACAGCTTTGGCTGAGAGGATTTGGATGGAGAATACTAAGGATGAGAAGTTCCTATTCTTTGTTTTTGGCTACAATAGGAAGTAACCACCAGAGCTGGTTTTAAACCTGTCTCAATTGATTAATGACATCCTTACATCAATAAGCACATATCTGAGAACTAGCCAATTAATGGCAGCCCCAGGCTTCTGGAAGCCAGTAAACCAGTACTGATGCACTCCAGTAACTACAGCATCACAACGAAAGGCCAGCACATCTCTAAATGTTCACTCTGCAGTGAGTAGATCTTTACATATCCAAACCCCCATTGAAGATCAGCTTTCTGCTGTGCTATGAGAGACCATTCCTAACTAGGACAGCTCTCTCCCTTGCTTTGCAAGCAATAAATTCAGTATTTTATTTACTCCTTTGACAGAGAATTGGATGCAATGGAAGTGAACTTTTAGCCAAAGTATCTTCAGCCTTCATGCTGCTGTCTTGAAGAGTTGATGCCTACCTATTATGGGAGTTGAAAATACAATGATTAACAGCTCTTCTTTGTCTTCCTCTTCTTTGTTCTCCTTTTCTTCCTTTAAAAATTTCTTTATAATTTTTCAATGTTTATTGATTTTTGAGAGAGAGAGAGAGAGTAGGGAAAAGGCAGAGAGAGAGAGGTGGGGGGATACAGAATCCGAAACAGGCTCTAGGCTTCAAGCTGTCAGCACAGAGCCCGATGCGGGGTTGGAACCCATAAACCGCATGATCATGGCCTGAGCTGAAGTCAGATGCTTAACCAACTGAGCCACCCAGGGACTCCTAACATTTTCTTGCATGTAAAAATTGTACCTGCTATTATAAAAAATAAATTGAGGAATAAAGAAGAAAACAAAGGTCAATTGCAAATCCCATACTCATAAAGAACTACTGTCAATGTTTTGACATTCTTTTACTCTTTACTATGCAACTATCTTTATATACATGTTTACATATGATATACATATGATATATGTATTTAATATACACATACGTTCTAGTTTTATTGAGGTATAATTGATCAATTATCTATTTAGAGTTTTATTGTGAACTTATTTTTTATTATAAAATAATACTACTAAAAATAACTTGTGATGTTTTATGGATATGTATTAATTTCATTTAACAAATACGTATTGACAGTTGGCTTTGTGACTTGTTATATTAGGTATTGGGAACAGAGGCATGAAGAAGATTAACAAGATAAAGGACCTCATGGGTGGAAAGTGTGGCAGGGTTTATATATATTACGCGAGGTACAAGCAACAGGATAATTGCAGATTGTAATAACTACTGTGACAAATAAGAAAACAATATAATGCAACAAAGAGTAATTAAGGTATGTATACATGCTATTTTCACCAGGAACGACCTGAAGATGAGAAGAAGACAGCCAGCCCGAGAAAGGGCCAAAGAGCCTGCGAAGTAGTTTTCGAAGTAAATGGAGAGTGCAGAGATCTGAGGTAATAAAGCAGTAGGGGAAAACCAGGGGTGGAGCCCACAGTTGGGCTTGAACCTACGAATTATGAGATTATGACTTGAGCTGAAACCAAGAATTGGATGCTTAACCTACTGAACCACCCAGGTGCCCACTTTTTTTTTTTTTTTTACTCATACATTGATAAATATTGCCAAGTGTTGGTTCCAGGGATGGGGGCTGTGCACTTGCATACACAGGCATGCTTTTCATCAAGCTAGGAGTTGATTTAGGAGTTTTAACTTTAAAATGTATCTTTTTAAAAATTTTTTAACGTTTTTATTTATTTTTGAGAGAGAGAGAGAGAGAGACACAGAGCATGAGCAGGGAGTGGTCAGAGAGAGAGAGAGAGAGAGACACAGAATCAGAAGCAGGCCCCAGGCTCTGAGCTGTCAGCATAGAGCCCAACGTGGGGCTCAAACTCATGAACTGTGAGATCATAACCTGAGCTGAAGTTGGCCACTAAACCGACTGAGCCCCCCAGGCGCCCCTAAAGCGTATCTTTACAGACTTTACCATTGCAGTAAATATCTGTTTAATGCTTGCTCAGGTTTCTTCTTCTTGTACCACTCATGTATTAAATTGAAAATGATCATAGCCCCACCTTGTGGATTTGTTTAGCTAGTGAAGGGGTAACCGGGGCATGTTCTCTGTTCTCTAAAACTCCGGAAGACAGTCAAGGCTTTCCTGAACTTCCTGCCTATCTGGAACTTGGAGATAAAAACCAAATGATTAGTCACTTTGCTTTATTTGTTTATTTATTTTGCTTATAATTTCAGGGACTCTATGTTAAACTCCATAACTTTACGGGACAAATAGAGGCTGCTAGGCTAGTGGTGATACAGCTGTGAGATGAGACTCATTTCAATATCAAGAGGCTGCATTTTCTAGACACTTCCTAGAAAGTGTCAGAATTATAACCATCTCTTGGCTTCTGGAGGTGAGGTGTCTCTCTCCCCTGACCTCAAGGCAGTTAGGCAGTTTTCTGATTGTGTAAATAATTATAATTTTTATAGAAAAGTTTTAGAGGTTAAAAATAGAAAATAGTAATAATTCATCATCCAATCACTTAAAGACAGTTATTATTACCATTTTTGTATATTCTGTTTCGGAGTGTAGGGTTTTGATGCCTATTTTTAAAGCCATTGAGATCATTGTATATAGACAGCTTTGTATTTGATTAAGGTGTGAAGGTTTTGGGTTACATAGGAAATTACAGGTAATCTATCCATTTCTGTTTGTGTACCAGGAACAAAATAATATTCAGACTTGGTTTTTGTAGAGCCAGGCCACGAGGATTCATGTCTTTGGAAGTTTGCAGTGGCCTATTTAGTGTGATGTGATTATAGTAATTTTTTCCCCCTAACTTCTCATGGCCCCTGGCAAACACTTAAAGTTTTGGGCAATGTGAGATTTTGATGTTGGTGAGTCACTGTAATTATGGCCACTTTGACCACAGGGAAGTGACTATTTATATAGTCCGTGTTACAGATATTGGTCTTAAGCTACTAGTGGGTGGTCCTGGTACCTAGCAGAGGCTGGCTTTAGAATTTGGATTATGCAGTTTTATTCTGAATGACACTGGTGTTTAAGAGACTTACAGGGTCTCTGCAGACACTGGGCCATCAGAGCCTCAATAAGAGGTGCATCTGAAGCAAGGGATTCATTCAAAAGGACAAAAGCATCATGACTGGGGATAAATATTTACTGTTTTTACAATATGACTTTCAACCAGGTCTCAAGGCCAGGAATTTAGTGCAACTAAATTATGTGTGTGAGCTTAATAACTAGCATGTAAGTAAACTATTTGAAAATGTTTATTTATTTTTGAGAAAGAGAGAGACAGAGCAGGAGCAGGGAAGGGACAGAGAGAGAGGGAGAGACAGACTATGAAGCAGGCCCCAAGTCCTGGGCTGCCTGCAGAGAGGCTGATGTGGGGTTCGGACCCACAAACCTGGAGATCACGACCTGAGGTAAAGTTGGACACAACCCACTGAGCCACCCAGGAGCCCCCTTTTTTTATGCTGTTTTGAACTGACTTCAGATCCAAGGGAGGAATCTATGGAAGGACTAAGCCATGGATACACATGGTTTTTACACAGCCTTTAAGAATCATTCCCCACTTTGATACAGAGAGCCTATAACATCCCAAACCCGAGGATGCACCATCTCTTGAGTTGGAATGGCACAGGGATTTATTTGTTTCACGAGGCCTCTAGAGAAGCACTTCCTCAAAAGCCCCTTTATTTCAGGAACTTCCTGAAAGTCGTTCTCCAGGTGCAACAGTTCTCCAGGATGAACATTCCCTGGGAAGCAGGGTTCACAGCCAAAAGAAGTTCCACAGCAAGTGGCAGCAGGCACTGTGACTCAGGACCCAAAATGCCAGTTCCTGGGAGACAGTGCAGGCCATGTCGCCAAGTTGCAACCCACAGCAACATAGCTGGTAGAAAGACAGAAATATAGCATTCTATGGGGAAGTCTAAACTGAGAGAGTGAAAATGCTGGATGGGAAGAACTTCTTTGCAGGACCTCGTGCCTGGACTGCTTCCCTTGTAAATTTTAAGGGAAAAAACAAACAGACAAACACAGGGGTATCTCAAATGACAATCCCCAAGAAAAGAAATGAGTGAATCCCAGCCCCTACCCATCCTGTTCCCACAAACTAGTACATCTCACAGTGTCAAATTTAACCTCTTTTGAGTGGTTCTCCCACCTGTTTTAAAAGTTGAGATATATGGGGCGCCTGGGTGGCTCAGTCAGTTGAGTGTCCAACTTCGGTCTTGATCTCACAGTTTGTGGGTTCGAGCCCCATGTCAGACTCTGTGCTGACAGCTAGCTCAGAGCCTGGAGCTGCTTCAGATTCTGGTCCTCCCTCTCTCTCTGACCCTCCCCTGCTCGTTGTCTCTCTGTCTCTCAAAAATAAATAAAAAACATAAAAAAATAAATATTTCAAAAATGTAAACAAAATAAAAATTCAGATATAAAACTCCTTGTTTATAAAACACAAGCTCTTAAATATAATGAAAAAACAGATGGTGACTAGAGGGGAGATGGCTGGTGATGAGGGGGTGGGGCAGGGGGAGGGAAGGAGATGGGTGAAGTGTGTAAGGGAGATTAAGAGTACATTTATGGGCACCTGGGTGGCTCAGTCGGTTAAGCACCTGACTTCAGCTCAGGTCATGACCTCATGATTCGTGAGTTCAAGTCCTGCTTCAGGTGAGCCTCTGTTTCTCTCTCTCTCTGCCCCTCGTGGGATTCTCTCTCTCCACCCTACTCACTTCCACCCTCTCTCCCTCTCTCTTTCAATAAAAAAAAATAAGTACACTTATGGTGAACACTGAGTAATGTCTAGAATTGTATACCTGAAACTAGTACAACACTGTAATTACACTGGAATTGAAATAAAATAAAATGATTGATTTTTTTTTCAAAAACAGTGCAAGTGGGGAGAGGGGCAGAGGGAGAGGGAGAGACAGAATCTTAAGCAGACTCCATGCTCAGTGTGGAGCCCAATGCAGGGCTTGATTCTACCACCCTGGGATCATGACTTGAGCTAAAATCAAGAGTCAGATACTCAAATGTCTGAACCACTCAGGCACCCCAAAAATAAAATGATTGAGTTTAAAATAAATAAATGAAATTAATGGTTTAAAAGTATACACAGCAGTAATTTTTAGAATATGAACTATTACTGTTATCTGTTACCATTACCTATTTGCCATTAACTAAAACCACTATCAAATTCCAGGATATTTCCAGCAGAGAAATATTGCTAAAAGAAACCTATTAGCAGTCACTCACAGTTCTCTCTTCCTCTGCCCCCTGGCAACCACTAATCTACTTTTCATCTCTTATGGGTTTGCCTATTCTGGTTATTTCATATAAATGGAATCATATAGTATGTGGCCTTTTGTGACTAACATCTTTCACTTAGTGTAATTTTTTCAAAGTTCACCCATATGTAGCAACTCTCACTTGTTTTTATAGCTGCATAATTTTTCATTGTATGGCTATGCCACATTTGTTCGTCCATTTATCAGTCGATGGGCATTGCATTGTTTACATTTTTTGGCTATTATGCATAATGCCACTATAAACATTCTTGTGCAATGCTAATTGATTTTTAGGGTCATGATCATGGGCCCCAGACAAGCATCATAATTTGACTAGCAAAGTTGAAACAAATATTGTTTTTATTTATTTATTTATTTATTTTTTATTTTTTATTTTATTTTATGTTTTTTATTTTCATTTTTGAGAGACAGAGTGCAAGCAGGGGAGGGTCAGAGAGAGAGGGAGACACAGAATCTGAAGCAGGTTCCAGGCTCTGAGCTGTCAGCACAGAGCTTAAGACGAGGCTAGAACCCATGAACCATGAGATCAAGACCTGAGCCAAAGTCGGACACTCAATCAACTGAGCCACCCAGGCGCTCCCAAATATTGTTTTTAGATACTTTTGAGTTTTTATTAGGGCTGGTACTAAGTACTAAGGTTTGGAACATAATTATGTTTGGGATAATAGTAGGATTTGGGGATTGGTATATTTTTAAAATGTGTAGGTGTGAAAACCAATTGCTGTGTAATTTTGTATAATTTGGATTCTTAATAGTGAGACTTCTGAGCTGTGTAGCAGTGAACAAACACAATTTTTGAAGTCCTGAATTTCTCTCACCCTAGAGAAAGACAGGCAGGCTGTAGCTGCTAAAAGAATGCAGACGTGGAAAATTCATCTAACTGAAATTGAGCAGAATGAGAAGTTGGGGAGAATGATTTTAGAATAAACTGGGATTTGGGACTTTAATTTCTTGGATTCATAATGCTCATGGATAGCAGGAGGTTTTCATACTTTAGCCCTTTGGACTTTAACTAAAATATCTTGGATTTTCATTTTTTAAGATTTAAATCTTTTAGTGATATCATCAGGAAATTAATAATGGGAGGGGTTTTTATTTAATTTGGGAGTATTACTATCTGTTGACATTTGATTTGGGGACATTTTAATTTGAGATATTTGATTTAATTTTAATATTTTACTTTTTAAAAATGTTTATTTATTTTTGAAGGAGAGAGAGACAGAGCATGAGTTGGGGGAGGAGTAGAAAGAGAGGGAGACACAGAATCCGAAGCAGGCTCCAGACTCTGAGCTGTCAACACAGAGCCTGATGCAGGGCTCAAACTCATGAACCACGATATCATGACCTGAGCCAAAGTTGGAAGCTTGACTGACTGAGTCACCTAGGTGCCCGTTTAATATTTTAATGTTGTTATTTAATCTCCTTGCAGAAACTCTGAGAAGCTACGTTGGGCAATATAGCTGGACGAAATTTGGAATAGGAAATAGAGCAGAGGTGAACTTTCATCTTTAAATTCAGAATGCCCATTGAAGTCATTATTCTATTAATATACCTTTCTGTCCCATTTCAGAACCTAGAGCAAAATCTTTCAGTAATAAGAAAGATCCCAGAAAGTTCCAGAAAGATCCACCAAAGAGTTTGGAAGGGTAGTTATTTTCTTATAACAAATGTTTTCTTCACTGTATAAATGTGTATTAGTTTTATGCTAATGATGCCTCTTGGGGTAATTTTTAGAAGATATCTAAAAAAATAATCAGAAACTCACATTTAGAATAAATTAAAAAATATAGCACAAGATAAGTCTTCTATTCAAAGGTAAAGGAAAAGTACAAGGAATGATGATTACATTATCACTTCCTCTTCTATCTGGGAGATGGAAAGCTTCTTTTGCTATAGATTTTTTTTAAAGCAGCTAGATTACAGAGACATTGAAATGTGAAAAAAATATAGCTCTGGATTTTTCCTCTCTTAGCTTAATCATTGCTACCTCCACAGCCAGGAGTGTAAAAATGGTGATTGGATTTTGGCCCTTCAGTGTTTTCTCTTTGGGCCAAAGTGGAAGATAAATTTGGCAGCTCTTTCAGTATAGACCTTGAATTCTTTGCTGCCAGCACAGGAAAGGAAGAGGCTGGAAACCTGGCATGCCCTTTCTGCCCCTGAGCTGCCTGCCCCTGAGTGTGGTTTCCAGAATTGCCCTGCTTGCTGCTCCTTTGCATACTCTTCTCTGGAAAGTGAGTCACTTTTCCATTCTAAGTATTGTATCTTATTTGGTGTGAGGTTGTGGCATAAGGTTGGGCCTGTTTTTATTTGTTTCATCTTGGAAATTTCATCATGGAAGACATGTTCCTCACTGTTTTTACTTTGTAAGTTCACTTCACTCACTTCCAAGAGTGATTTCAAAAGGGACTTCAAGAATCTGTGCTTATATGGCCATTTTATTATAACATTAAAACATAAAAATGTTTCAGCCTCTCCTTTGAAAAAAAGTTTGGCATATTTGTTTAGTGAATGCATGGACACCATGGTGCATTCTGTTGAAGACTGCAATGCATACTAGAACTGATCTCTGGAATTTTGAAGTTAGAGGAAAATTCTTTGAAAAATCTCATCTAGCCATCTAATTCCAGTAGTCTTTCACCTTTTTAGTTTTTATTTTTCAAAGATGACTAAATATAAAAATTCTGACATTGGTAAGTGTCCAATAAATGTTGACTTTTACTGTTACTCTCTTGAATTTGCTCAGCCAAATATGATCATCACACATGATTTTACCCTATGCTTATGTAATACCTTCTAGAACTCTTTCTCTCTTCCCTCCCTGGCTCTTTCACTCTATACCTTTTTCTTTCTCTCCTTGCTATGGCCAGCTCCACAACCATCCTTTAAGATTGCTACCTTTTTAAAAAGTATTTATTTATTTATTTGCTGATTTACTTATTTATTTATTTATTTATTTATTTATTTATTTATTTATTTATTTGGAGAGAGAGAGAGAGAGAGAGAGAGAGAGATGGGGAGGAGCAGAGAGAGAGGGAGAGAGAATCCCAGGAAAGCTCCGTGCTGTCAGTTGTTAGTTCAGAGCCCAACGTGGGGCTTGAACCCATCCCACAAAATGTGAGATCGTGACCTGAGCTGACACCAAGAGCCAGATGCTTACCACCCAGGCGCCCTGAGTCTGTTACTATTTCTATTCTCATTGTTCCTATAAATAATTCTACTAGGCAAGTAGTACAAATTTGTGTATTTACTTTTCTATTCCTATAAAGTACAAATGTCCTTTCTATTGAAGTATATTATTAAACTTAAACATAAATATTTAAATTACTGTTCAACTTAGACTAGGAGGTCCTTTATGCCAGCTCAAATGCATTTCACCCAAATATTATCCCTTAGGAGGCGATCCCTTTAGTCTGCGTGGACTGATGTGCCGATGGAAGTACCAGATTGCGTTTATAATCAGAGGAAAGCCTGCTTCTGCTTCTCCCAGCACCATTTTGTATTCAAGGTAAAGACGCATATGAGTCAGCCCTTGGCATTTTCCTGCAGTCTGGTGTATAAGATGTGGGGCATTTGGGATGATATTTTGACTCATACTCATCTTATTTCTTTGATCAATCCAAATATTTCTGGGAAGAAGGATTTTAACACTTCTTATAGCACTATGTTTTCTGGAAGTCAACCTGCACTTTAATGGACTCTTAAAAATCAAGTCAATCTAGTTCCAGTCTAGTGCTTGGAACCATCTCTGAAAGACATTTGCTGATTACCGTGTTAAGGCCTAAAAAATGTTTTAGAGCTTTTTTCCATGAATGCGTTACCTTAGATTTCAGAATTAAGATCTGTCTCCAATTCAGAAATCAAAGAATAATCATGGAAACTATTTTTTCAGGAAATCATATTTTCCTGGCTGAGACAGCAGTGAATCTGATTGTCAAGGAAAATTCTACACATTAACAGTATTCTAAAGGAGGAATAAAGAGGCTTTATCTGGGTATTTCAGAACACTGAGCAAAATAATAGTTTAAGGTGGGTCTGATTTTGGCAGTGATTGTTTAAAATATCGGAAAAAGTAAGATAAAATTTTTATTTTTAACATTTTTATAACCACAAGATGGCACCATTTTCCCATTTTTAAAAGTTTGACACTGCTGCTTTTTATTTTTACGTTTTTTTCCCAAGATTACAAGCTGTTGGGTGATGTTTGGTTGTAACTTTTCCTTAACTATGGGCTCATAGATTAGAAGACTAAGAGTTATTGCATTAAATAAGAATTTGTAGGTGGAATAAGATTTGTAATTTGCATTGCTTGCAACAAAGCTTCAATATGGAGGAAATGACTAATGAATAAGGTGGAACACTGTAGTAATATTGCTCACAAATGTTAAATTACAGAATAAGTTTTCAAACTTAAAGCCTCATATTGGCAATTTTATTAGTATTTTCTCATTCAAGCTCATATATGTGAGTACAAACCAGCTACTAAAAAGCAATAAATATTAGAAATCTATTTACATGCTTCAGGATCTGGCTATATGTCTTATCTGTGTTACCAGAATTCTAATGCATTTATGAGTTTTGATGGCCAAGACCAATAATCAAAACAGATTATATCTAATTGCTTCCAGGTAATTTTTCTAGATTAGCCAATAAATAAAACTTGGATTTCTAAAAATGCCTACAAAATAATTTTAGCTAAACATTCCTAATCATATTTTCTGTGATGTTGCTTTTAAAGGAAATTGAAGTTGTGATATCCTTGTTAGACTCTAAGCCCTGGCAACTTTGGATAGGGCCCAGAAAATGATGAGAAGGGGTTGACAAAGCAGATCTGTTATAATTGTTTTGCACATTAGTTTACAAGTGTTAGGACTGTTCCAAAGGATATAAAGCAGAGATGAAATTTTCTCGTTCAACTGAAAAGTCCACAGATAGCCTGGCTTCTGGGACAGTTGGGTTCTGGGCTCAGTGTCACTAGGGCTTGCTATCCAGTCCCTCCATGTCTCTTTTCTGCCTTGCACTGGGTTGGCTTTATATGCAAGCTTCCCATCATGGCCCCTGGAACTTAGAGTCTCCCTCTTCATGGCAAGATGACTGCAGCAGTTCTAGACTCAGATGAGTTCAAGATTCAAGCCTAGTGGAAACATAACCCCCTTTACTGAGAGAGCTAGGAATCACATATATGCCCTCCCAAGAACCAAGCTCCATGAGCAGAGGAATGCGGGCTTGAGACATGAGGTCCACCATTGGAGAAGTGGTAGAGCCCACCCAGAGTATGCGGGCTAGATTGAGGGAGGAGTAATCTCCAGATTGAAATAGGGAGTTATTATGAGAATGGGTACGGTAACAGGATCTTACTCTAGAAGAGTCTTACACGGCCCTGAGCCCAAGGAAAAGCACTACTGGATGCAGAGGGGATCTCTATGCTCCTGAACATATTTTGTGGAGGTATCAGGTCTCCAGGACGCTGCCAAAAATAATTCACCTTTCCAGAATATCATTCTGTGTTTGTTACAGATTAAGTGCTAGATATTACTTCCTGGACATTTAATGCTTTAATCCAAAGAATGACCAATAGTATTGAGTTATTCTGTGCATGCCTGTATGACTTATTATGCTGTAAGCGTATTATGTGGAATGTGTTTTATTCATCTCTATGATTGATGCTCAGCTCTCAATATATGTTGGTAAAATGAATGAAGGAAGAATAAAGACTTAAAAGTTAAGGCAGATAGTACCAGCAAGGTGTGCTTTTCAGAGCTTGTAAACATTTGCCTCTTCTAACAAAGAATCCCTAATCTTCCTGCCTAATTAGAGATCTTCAAATATTAGAGCATATGGTGGTTAAGGCCAATACTATAGCCCATATGTAAAAGTCACTACTGAAGTATTGCTTTGGTGCTTTTCAAATTGTATTTCTGTATCTGGGTCATGTTAAGCCTTCTTAATTATTTTGTTCATTCTTTAGAGGTAGTTGGAGACAATATTAGCTGTTTACTACACTCTCAAAATAATTTGGCACAGAACAGTTTTCTGAGTTTTCTTTTTTCTGGATCAGAGTATGAACTAATAGCTTGTGTCAGAGAAAGAAACGGCCTGCATAGGTGAAATGTGATTAAGTAGGATTGCTATTAACTGTGGGTATCTAATGGTCCAGTTCTGGTAAAGAGAGTAGAGGGCTAGTCCAGTGAAATGTGATTGGTTCCAAAGTAAGTACGGTTGGATTAATAAGAAAGTGTCTGAACATATCTAATTGAGAATAATAAGTAATATCAGATATGGTCTATAATTTACTCAAAGGGTTGAGAGAGGAGATATGTTGCCCAAATATATACAAGGGCTATGTCATTTTTAAATTATATTTTTCTTAGTATACAAATACTGTGATTCACTTAAGTGTGTACATAATCAGAATTCACAAATGTTGTAAAGACAAATGCTATGAAGGCATATGGAAGCCTCTGTAGTTATTGGGGTGGGATTTACTGATTGGAATCGCAATGGGAGAGGGAAAGGAGTGTCTCTGGGAGTTTTGTAAGATAACAGGCATTGGGCAACCTAAATTGGGTTATGTGAGGAGAAGTCAGATGTAAAGTGGTCTTGGCCAGGGTTCCCTGTCTGGTCCTAGGGTATGAGTTGGCTGAGAATACAGGTAGGGTGAGAAGGAGGATAAAAATGTCAGCTGTGCTTAGAGTTAAGCTCTCCTAACAATGCTATTTTGAAGTGAGAGGAGTACTGAGGGTGTGTGAGGGAGGAGAAGGAAGAGACCTCAGCTCTGACCTCACTCTGTTAACGTACTCTGGTCCACCGTCCTGGACCTACAGAAGACAAATGAAGGGGGCCAGTGGGGAGCCAGCTATCTTCCTCTCCTAAACGCGGTTGTAAAGTTGTTGTCTAGCTCTAGTTCTAGGACCTTCTCTTCTCACCCTCCCTTTGCCACCCGTTTTCCTCTTCTTCATCTGTCTGATCCCTATGGTTGCAAGTAATAGAAGCCCAATGCAAATGAGCTTAAGCCAAAGGAAATTTTGTCAACTCATGAGACTTAAAAGTTCAGGACTTGAATGACTTCAAACAGCTACATATAAATGCTCCACTGTTGGCTCTGTTTTTCTCTGTGTTGTCCTCTTCCTCCTCCACATCTGTCCATGTTACAGGAAAGCTTGCCCCAGCAGCATTAGATTTTCATGATATTCTTAGCCCTCAAACTCAGAAGCTATTAGTCTCTCTCCTGGTATTGCTACACAGAACCCTCCTTTGATTGGTCTGGGTTATGTGCCCACTTGACTGACAGCTGTGTAAGAATTATGTGGACCGTACAAGGTGCAGTCACCAAAAGAAAAAGTTTATGGGCAGATTTTAAATGTAACTTATGTCCACTAGATCTTCCTAGGAAAGTATCAGGACTGTAACATGACCCCAGACCAATATTCCCAATGCAGTAAGAACTACACTACTAAATGCAGTGAAAATGCACAGCTTTTAATTATGGTTAAGGACTAGATCTCAGTCTGGAGATCTTCATCTTAGGAGGAAAGTCTTATGGAGAGAGTTACATGTGTGACCTGTTGTTACTCTCCAGTATTTATTTCCTGTTCCTTTTAGCCATTTACTTCTATGGATAAGCATAATGGTGGGCAGGTTGACCTCAGAAAAATTTCTGGGCTCAGAGATTCCTGACCTAAAATCAGTAGCTCTCTCTTTCTCTGTTCCTCCCTCTGTACCTCTTCCACCGAGTCACCAAATGTGACTGGATTTCCCTTGACCCATTGTATATAGTACTTGCTCAGACGCCTGAAATGGAGGCATTCGACAGAAATCTTCAAGTTTAAAATCTTTGTGCTCAAAGTGGGTCTGGGGAATGCTTCCTTGTACTGATGTGTGGTCATATAATTGTGCTGATAAGGAAAGCTCTAGATGAAGCTGCTTATTCTGGACTTTCATTAACTTCCATCTCACAGAGTGTAATGAGTGTTCTGGAGTGAGTGCCTGGGAGCATGGCTCTCACCAAACCTGGAGAAGAATATGTGAAGAGGAGAGTTCTTCTGGGTAAGAGATTCTTGGTGCCAGGTATTAGAAGCTTCTTTAGAGCTCAACAGTATAATGTAAATTTTAATTATATATTCACATATTTTAGGCTTTCCAGATTTACTTTATAAAAGCTCAACCCACTATATTAACACAATGACTGTGCTTTTCTTGTGTAAATCTTGGAAACAGACTAATACACCTTCCCCCCTACTATGAAAACTAGATCGCTTTAATTTTGAGAGCATTGAATCTGGTTTATTGCAAGTCTCACACTGTCATTTTCTATGCTATTTTGGACATCATCCTCAGAATATTTAACATTTACTTTGACAGGAAAACAGTGGAAAGGAAAGTGCTGATTGAATGGTAATGAACCAAAAACCGGTTGAGAAGCCTGGCTTTTAATCTTAATTTCAACCTGTTAAATCCCCTTATGGGTCTTAAGGGAATAAGATAGAGTATTCCATGTGCCTCCCCTCCAGAGTCAGAAATGGTAGCACTTTAGCCTCTGAGCACAACCTCCCGTTCTTCCAGATCACATGGCATCACTTTCTCGCACCTTGAGCCTCGCTGGCACTGACAGCTTCCTCACGCTGCGCTCCTCCCAGTGCACCGAGCCTCTGCTCCTAGCATTCCCAGCTTGGAGTTCTCTCGCCAATGGCCAATCCCCCCGCTTGTATTTTGGATCCCATCTTCCTGTTTTTTCTCCACTTCTTTACAGTATTAATAACCCCATTCTCTATCTTGTAACTTCAGTCTCTATTCCCTGAATCCTGCTGCTAGCATGTAAATATGTTAAAGACTCCCTCACCAAAATAACTGTATTTGGTTCTCACACACCATGTCAGCTACCCTTCTGTATCTCTCTCCTCCACACTCAAACTCCTTCCGAGAGGACTTGAAGTCACAGCATCCATTTCCTCACCTCCCACGTGCTGCCCGATCCATTCCCATTTAGCCTCTGCGTCAACAGAAGTATTCTCAACACTTTTCACTGAAGTCATCAGTTTTTAGATTCGACATGTAAGTGAGATCATGATGTATTTGTCTTTCTCTATCTGACTTATTTCACTTAGCATAGTGACCTCAAGTCTCATCCATCGTGGCAGAGGGAAAGATTTCATTCCTTTTTATGGCTGAATAATTTTCCACTTTATACCTATACCACATTTTCTTCATCCACGTATCTACTAATGGATACTTGGGTTGTTTCCATATCTCAGCTATTATAAATAATGCTTCAGTGAACAAAGGGGTACCTCTGTCTTTTTGAATTACTGTTCTTGTTTTCTTCAGATAAATACCCAGAAGTGGAATTGCCGGATCATATGGTAGTTCTATTTTTAACTTCTTGGGAGACCTGCATACTGTTTTTCACAGTGACTGTACCAGTGTACATCCCCACCAACAGTGCATCGGGGTTCACTTTTCTCCTCATCTTCCTCAACACTTATCTCTTGTCTTCTTGTTCATAGCCATTCTAGCAGATGTGAGAGAATATTTCCCTAGTGATGAGTGATGTTGACATCACTCAAACAAGTTTCTCAAACGTGGGTCTGTGGGTTTCTAAGTCTGAAGGCTCAAATTATATCTTAGAGGTCAGGTTCCTGCCATAGAAACTGTGTTATTCACATGATTCCTCACTTCTTCACAATTATTACCTTCAGCAAATAATTTGTATTTAAAAAGCTATATCCATTGGAATTTAAGAAAAATCCCCACAAGATGTCACATCTGTGGTTTTAAAATAAATAACCCTGACTTGAGGAGACTCATACCTTGACATGAGTATGTCAATATTTGTGTCTCATAATTGTGAATAGATATAGCATGATCCTACACTTTGGATTTTGCCATTTTGTTTTTGGGATTTGTTGTACAGTCCTAAAGGTGAGTTGGTCTCTGATCTTTAGGAAATAAAACAGGGTGACTGTCACAGTAAATACAACAATTTCTTCTCTTAGTGATGGGCACTGTCTCTGTCTACACTGGCATTGGTCTGTTGAGACCCATGGCTGGAAATGGCCAGGAGAAGAGGTGACCAAGGGAGGGAAGCTTTTATGATCACCCTTATGTAGGATGACCACCTCTGCTCTCTTCAATATGCACAGGCAGAGTTACAGCCTCTGCATTTCTGGACAGATAACGTGGAAATCTGGGAACCTCCAAATTTCATTTGTAAGAATAGATACACAACTGCTTTCCCAGCACAATGGACCCCAGAGTAAATGTAAAGTAGTACACAATACAACATATCCTAAGTTGATCTTGGATCACTTATATACACTCTTTTATGCTGCCAACCATCAGTGATTTGAAGATTCTTCCTTTGGTCAGATGAGGATGCTTTGGCCAAATTGGGGCAAGTAGCCATTGTCGATTAGAGACTTTCAAAGTCACCTATTCCTTCTAATCCGTGGCAGTGAGGACAAATCTCTACATGTGGCAAGTAGAGATTTACACTAGAAAAACAATCTGCTGAAAAGTTTTTGGTCTCAAAAACACTATTTCAGGAGTGAATCAACTGGAAGCAGAATTCATATGAAAAAAATAATGAAGTCCTTTCTCAGGGAATGGACAAAGTATTTCTCAACATTCCTGAAGTCACCTGAAACTGTCTGCATTTCACCACATTTTAGCAAGAAAATAAGAGAGGGCTGTGGGGACAATGGACTGTCTTGTACATATATGTGTGAGGATAAAAGAAGCCATTGGTTGTATGGAAAATCTGTATATATTATTGAAAAGGGTATTGAAATTATAGATTAGGTTTATTCATTACTGGTGAAGGAATTATGCAGTGCACTAGCTTTTATTCATTTTATTACTAACAAATTGTTGGCAAAAGGCATCAATAATGTATTTCCTTTTAAGCACCAGAGAAAGTATTGAAATAAAAGTAAGCTGTTGTTTATTTTTAATGTTCCCAAATTTCCACTCCAGAAATATTATGACCTTCATTTTAAATAGTATTGATAATGTAGGAAATGAACTATATTTCTTGGTCAGCAATCTGAAAAATTCATAAAACCTTGTCCCCTCTTTGACTCTCAAACCTAGCAGCAGTAGTGTGCTCACAAAATTTCCATTAGAGTTGATGAAAGATACAGGTGCGCATTTAGAGAGAATAATATCTGGTGGCCTGCTATATGAATAAAATTATAAAAGACTCCTTTAGAGAAATAACCAGTACAGGTAAAAGACATAAACTGAGAAAAAAAAGTCTGTGTTTGTTTATGTGAGTGTATATTTGTATGATTTAATTATTTGCCTAGTTCAGAGATTATCTATTGAGAAAATAATTGTGGGAAAAATAGCTCAATAAAAAGAGAAAAATGGAAAATAAAACCTTAAAGAATTAATATATTTGGGAATCTAGTTTGCAGTCTTCTGTGTGTGTGTGTGAAAGAGAGAGAGAGAGAGAGACTGAGAGAGAATAATGGCTGCTACCTCTATTGGTAACATCTATTCAAAAATTATGCATACCTACTAGGGGTGTTTTAGGCTCAACCAGCTCTATGCCAAATATCTGTTTCTTCAATAAATGACCTAAAAAAAAAAAACCCTCAATAGCTGTATCATGACTTGCAATTGATTCTTGGCTCAAGATTTTGTTGGCGTTAGGTTTTTATTGATGAGTTGTGTGTTTTTCCTATTAACATTTCTTTTATGATTTCCATAGCAGTTTAACACCTGGAATATAGTTTTTATTTTGGAGAAACAAAACTTACTTTATTTGTTTCATTTTATTAATTTTTTGAGGTCTTTTAACATGATGACCTTGATGATTTTTCTCATCGTGTTGTTGATGACAGTTATTATTTGAATGAATTGACCATTATATGGGCTTTGCCAACCTGACACTTTAAGTGTATGAGTTTTATTTTGTTGGACCAACATTAGAACAGAGGATGAAAAAAATCGTACCATTCTGAATCCCTTAAGAAAGGCTCTGGACATCTGACATGCCTGTACAAAACATAATCACATATTTTGCCTGAAAGCATACATCAGTGCTTTTTTGCTATATATCTCTGTTGCTAGATACTGGAATTTGTATATCCCTAAAGTCAGTCTTCCTCCACATGCTTTGTAGTTTCAGATATTCTGGTTCTCCACAAATGTTTAGGGGACAGATATTGCCGTGGGTTTGAGAAAAATGTCCCTTTGGTTGGATTTTGTTGTGTCACATCACAGAATTCCTTTTTCTCTTCTACTTTCAAAAAGGTTGTACTGCATGAAACAAATGTAATGACTCTTGGATTTACAAGAGTGTCCTTCTACACACCAGAGTGTGCTGAAGATCTGGAGGGTTTGGCTGGTGGGTCCAGTGAGTGAAGACTTTGTTATGACAAAATAAGAAGGTGTGGGCTTTTTATTAGGAAGTCCCCCTGGAATGTCAGTTCTATTTCATTGTTTTTCTGCTTACTAAAAACATTACAGCAAACCCTTAAGTCTAATAAATTCTGTTAAAATGAAGTACATACTTTATAATTCAAAATCAGTTTCCTTGTTGATATCCAGAAAGTTGATGCTGATCCCAAGCTGTCTGAGAAAAGGGAATAAAACAATAATCATGATTGATAATATATAGGAAGTACTACACTTCCTTTATGTAAATTTACTTTCCAGGTTAATGTATATTAATATACTTATAAGAATAAGCCTAATTTGGTCATATGCCACTGTGGCAATTTCCTACCCTGTCCACCAACACGTGTATACATGCACAGACACTAACTTGTGGGTGCAGGGACATTGGTGATGAGGTCTCACATTATCTTGCTGGACTTCATGGTAATTGCTGTGAGGTTTCTCCCTGACAGTGATCAACTCCTCACTTACCATCTTGTGTGCTTTCTCACTCAGCTGCTAGTATGTAAATTCCACAGGGCCAGAGAGTTGTTTATTTCATACATTGCTTTACTGTCTGTGCCCAGAGGAGTGTGTGCCACAGTGCAAACGCTCAAAAAGTATTTGTGAAGTGAGTGAATGAATTGCACACTTTAAACACCAGAACAGAGGTTTATTATTACCATTGTCAAGAAGAAAGAAGTATTAACCTCTTCTCTACCCTCCCTCTTTTTGTAGGGTGTTCTATGAGATTGTTCTTCCTATCAGGACCAAAATGGCTAATGAGAAATGTGGTTGTAATGGCTTTTCCTGGCTTCTGACCTTCAAGACCTTCAAGAGGCCATTCCGTGCCCTGCCTCTTGAAGAAATTCTGGGACGAAGGATGGTGTCTCATCATCCAGGCAGTGAAAAGGTGATAAAACCCACAGTAATTCCACTGTGTCATTCAGGTCAGATGCCCTCGAAAAAATCTTGAGCTTTAGAATTCTTAAAGACTTTTTCATTTCAGAGAACAGCATATATTTCTTTCAATTATTTATGCAAAAAGAGGAAAAGAATGCTGATATTCTCTATTGATATTAGAAAAACTGTAAAAACGTTTTAAGCCTACAATTTCCAGAAATATCAGCTCTCCTCTGCACAGCATCAGATAAGTATTTAATGTGTATTATATACAAAGTGTGTATATATATATGTATGTACACACACATATATAAACAACAGATAAACAGATATCAGTTATGAACTGAGTATCAAAAGAAATATAAATGCTGGTATATTCTTCATTATATGCATAGTTGTGTTATAATTTAATTCTCTGTTTTTACTCTCAGATGATACTGAAATATATTTTTATTTTTTTACTTTAGATCCAAGTTAGCATACAGTGGAACAATGATTTCACGTGTACCCCAATGTTTATAGCAGCACTATCAATGATAGCCAAAGTATGGAAAGAGCCCAAATGTCCATCGATGGATGAATGGATAAAGAAGATGTGGTATATTTATACATACAATGGAGTATGACTCTGCAAATTTAAAAAAAATTAAATTTTTGAGAGAGAGAGAGAGAGTTTGCAAGCATGAGTGGGAGAGAGGCAGAGAGAGAGAGGGAGACACAGAATCTGAAGCAGGCTCCAGGCTCTGAGCTGTCATTAGCACAGAGCCCGATGCGGGGCTAGAACCCACAAACTGTGAGATTATGACTTGAGCCAAAGTCGGACAGTTAACCAACTGAGCCACTCAGGTGCCCCTATTTTAAAAAAATGTTTAGGTAACTTCTACACCCAATATAGGACTTGAACTCACAACTGCGACCAACTGATCACATGCTTTACCAAATGAGCCAGTCAGGCGCCCCTATAGTTTGATTTTTATACAGTCAGAAAATTCTTTAACTTTAGACTGGATGGCCAGATACTTTGATGAACACTAACTAAGTTATACCTAAATCACCCCCAAGATCTTTCTCTATAAAGAAAAGGAAAAAGGTAGGGTGGGGGAGGTAGGAATAGAGGGTGAGAATCATACTGTCTTGCAGATTCACAGCATTAAAGGTTATTATTTACAGTGGTGATTTATTCTTTGAAATTTGAAGACAAAAATGCTATATGGAAGAACTTTTCTGAACTTCCTAGGCAATTGGCATGGTATATTTATCAGTCTCTCTTGCAATTTCCTTGGAAACTTATTTGTTAAAGCAGTCTTTCTGTTGTTATTTTAGAAGGTTTAAGAGGGTGGCTCAGTCTGTTGAGCATCCATCTTCGGCTCAGGTCATGATCTCACAGTCCATGGATTCAGCCCTGCGTCGGGCTCTGTGCTGACAGCTCAGCGCCTGGAGCCTCTTTGGATTCTGTGTCTCCCTTTCTCTCTGCCCCTCCCTCATTGGCATTCTCTCTCTCTCTTTCTCTCTCAAAAATAAATAAACATTAGAAGGTTTAAGAGCCAATCAAGGGGATTAAAAGATCATTTTTAGTATTACATTGCTATTAATTTATGAAGAGAGAGAAAAGAGATTTCCCAGATATGTTGAAGTCCCATGTAATTAATTGACTTCAAAGCTTACTTCAAGGAGATTAATTAGAGTGAGCCCAAACTTAGATAGCAAAATGAATGACATAGATAGGAAAAAGAATTGGAGGCTTCTATTTCCAGCTCTGCTGACATAATTAAAAGAAAGATCGTCTTCTTACTGTAAATGATGGGACAAAATGTGTTGAGCCACTATTTTCAGAAACTGGACAACAAACAGTGGAGACCTGTGATCTCTGGAAAAAAAAAAGAAACAAATGAGGTGAACCATAAAACCATCCTGACCTTCTAGGAGACATTTTCCAGACTGCAGCTCAGGAAGGAGAATCTAGGCAAAGCACATTTTCTCTAAGCTGAGAAGACCAAGCAGAATTAAGGAGGAATGAGGTGGCTGAAAGATGTGAAGCGAAGTGCCAGGGAGGAGGAAAGTGCTTCACAAATGTGCACAGGGCTCCCTTCAGTTTGTCTTTATATACTTTATATAAACTGAGGGCTGATGGGGGAGGGGGACAGGGGAGAGGGGATGATGGTCATGGAGGAGGGCACTTGTCTGGATGAGCACTGGGTGTTACATGGAAACCAACTTGACAATAAACTATAAAATAAAAAATAAATAAATACTTAGTCATAGATTTGGAGGAGGAGGAACTTCCATGAAGTCGGGCAAAGCCTGTCCAGAGTCTGTTACTAAATCCTTAACCACACATGCATGGGATAAAACTCCATGTGCAGAACAGAAGTAGAGAAATAGATGCTAAAAAGTTGCCAGAGCCCATTCAGAACCGGGGGGTGTTTAAGTTTTGACCAGCCAGAATGCAGAGTCCCCACTGACCACTTGAGGCTTTCAATAGACATTCCAGAGAGTTTTGCCTATATCATGGCAAAACTAGCCTTGGACTAAAGACTACTCTAGAAATGCCCTAACAAGGCTTAAAAACAAGTATTGAAAGGACCAACCTTATATAGAAATAGCTTCCTGTCAGATCAAAGTCCAATAATATTTAAAGGAAGCCAAAAAATCTAGTACTCAACATATATACTTTCCAAGGTCGGACCAGCATCCAGTAATAAAAAATTACTGGGCATGCAAAGAAGGAAACTATGACGCATAGCTATGGTAAAAATCAACATATAGTAAATAGTAGCCAGACACAATGATGGCTCTCAATTATCATTACCTCCTGATATTCATACTCTTTAGTCTCCTTGCACATTGAGCTAGAATCAGTTATGACCAGTAGGGTGCATTAGAGGTGCTCTTGTGTGACGTTCTAGGCTAGGACAACCAGATCCCTTGTTCTGGGAGAAGGCAGCTGCTACATCACGAGCAGCCCTGTGATGAGGCCCACATGTAGAGGAACTGAGGCCTCTCCAAAAAGGCAGTCCAAGCTGCCAGCCACATGAGTTAGCCACCTTGAAAATGGATCTTATTCCAGCTCCAATCAAGCCTTCAGATATGTGTCCCCAGCTGACCTCTGAGTACATCTCATGAGAACTGCAAGATAGTACATCTAATCAACGCCATTCCCCAATTCCTTAACCACAGAAAAAATGGAAGACCATAAATGTGATTATGTTTTATGCCATTAAGTTTTGGGGTAATTTGTTAGGGAATAATAGAGGACTAATATAGACATTGGGACTGCACAAGTAGGGAAAAACTAGAACAACTTTTAAAAAAATTATTGAAAAAAAATTTTTTTAAGTTTATTTTGAGAGAGAAAGTGAGCAAGGGAGAGGCAGAGAGGGAGGGAGAGAGAATACCAAGCAGGCTCTCCACCACCACCACAGAGCCCAACATGAGGCTTTAACCCACAAATCATAAGATAATGATCTGAGCCTAAATCAAGAGTTGGATGCTTAACAAGCTGAGGCACCCAGGCACCTCAAAAGCGAGAACGTATTAAGAAGACTTTTAGTGAAAGGCAAAAGGCCTTGGAATTGCTGTTAACAACCCGGTGGCCCTCAAGGAGGCTGCCACAGAAGCCGTAAGGTGAGAGGAGTATTATTGGAGGCTGGTGAAAAGAAAATCCCTGCTAAGTGAAATAATTAGGTAATGTATTAGAGTTACTCCCTGAAGTCAAGACCCTTTACCTACTGGGGTCATCTTCCTCATCTTTAAATCTACGCCCAGGCCCAACAGTCCCAAGGATCAGGGCTGACTCCCTGTTAGGCCTGCGTTCAGCCTGCGCTCTGACATCCAGCACATTTCCGGAGACCGTCCTGATGCTGATCCTCGCTTGGTTTAGGACCCCTGATCTGACGTCCAGAACACGTGTGACCTAGGTCCAGATGTGTGGTTTGGATCAGGCCCCGCCCGCCCCTCCACTACCCTTTCTTTAGAGCTGCTCCAACCCTTCCCTTGAGGATCCCAGCTGCTCTGACCTGAGTGCTGACTGATGCCTGCTGACCACGCCTCTCTGACCAGCAGTCCTGGCTCCGCCTCCGGCTACACTTCGGGCTCCAGTTTGGCTTCCAGTTCCAGCCCTGCACTCTGTTCAGATTCTCTCCTGGGTAGTGGTCGGACTCTGCTCAGAAGCAACCTTAGACGGACTAAGGCTCAGTTATGGGGAGGTAAGGATGTTCTCAAGCACGGCAGCAGATTAGAAAGCGGCTACTGGATGGAACGCCTATCTCCACGCCACCAAATGGTTTCCTGGAGAAATTCTAAGGAAATCTGAGCTCCCACTCTGCTAGCGTCTGGATCCTGGCTTAGTTAGGGACCAAGGGGTTTGAACACAATTTTGCGGTGTGCCTGTCCCGTCAGGAGTTCAGTTAATCCAAGAAATACTTCTTAACGCTGCATAAAATGCATGGCTGTTTTACATACTCACAGTTTATTGGAGGAATTTGGCTTGTTCATAGGTGCACGTGCAGACACACACACACACACACACACACACACACACACACACACACACCCCCCAAATGAGTTCTATGTGGGAGTTTTTACCTGTCAGAGGATCATTCAGTAGCACAGTTCTCTTTTGTGAACTTGGTACACCTCATTTAGTTATTTTTATTCGCTAATTACATTACAAAAGTAATAGGTGTATACGCTCTCTTAGCAAAATGTTAGAATTACATAAAATGAAAAGTGGGTGTTCATTCTTACAAATCCTTTTCTGTGCATTGGCACATTTCAAAATATAGGCAAATGTATGTATTTCATAAATGTTACAAACTATTTGTGTATGCAAATTACATTTTCATCTAATGCATCTAAGGATCTTAACATATCAGTGCATATGAATATCTTTTTCTTTTCAACTGCTCTATAATTTTCCAGTGTATGAGTGAAACATAAGTTAATCAATCATAACCCTATTGGTAAGTCTGTGGGTTGTTTAGTCTTTTCTTTTATAACAACACTAAGTGAATGATGAATGTCTTTTATTCAGAGCACAAGAACTGTATCTGTAAGAGAATTTTTTAGAAGTGGATTTACTGGGCCAAAAGATATCCCTTTTTAAGTTCCTAGAGCTATTAATAAATTATTATTCTTAAAAATGTATTAATTTACACCCTCATAAGCAGTGCATGAGGTTTGTGTTTTGCTCTAGTTTATCACAGAATGTCAGTAAATTGCTCAGTTTGTGCCACTGGTATCTTATGTTGGTTTAATTTATTTATTTTTAAATGTTTATTTTGAGAGAGAGTGAGTAGGGGAGGGGCAGGGAGAGAGAGGTTGAGAGAAAATCCCTAGCAGGCTTCACACGGAGCCCAACATGGGGCTTGATCCCACAATGGTGAGATCATCACCTGAGCTGAAATCAAGAGTTATAAGCCTTCTGCACTGCAAAGGAAACAATAAAAAAAACTAATAGGCAACCAACAGAATGGGAAAAGATAGTGGTAAATGGCATATCAGATAAAGGGCTAGTATCCAAAATCTACAAGGAACTCACCAAACTACATAACCAAAAAAAAGAATAATCCAGTGAAGAAATGGGCAGAAGATCTGAATAGACACTTCTCCAAAGAGGACAGCCAGATGGCCAACAGGCACATGAAACGATGCTGAGCGTCACTCATCATCAGGGAAATTCAAATCAAAACCACACTGATATACCACCTCACACCGGTCAGAGTGGCTAAAATGAACAAATCAAGAGACTATAGATGCTGGCGAGGGTGTGGAGAGACGGGCAGCCTCCTACACTGTTGGTGGCCATGTAAACTGGTGCAGCCACTCTGGAAAACAGTATGGAGGTTCCTCAAAAAACTATCCATAGAACTCCCCTATGACTCAGCAATAGCACTGCTAGGGATATATCCAAAGGATACAGAAGGGCTAATGCATAGGAGCACATGTGCCCCAATGTTCATAGCAGCAATGTCAACAATAGCCAAAACATGGAAAGAGCCTAAATGTCCATCACCTGATGGTGGATCAAGAAGATGTGGTATATATACACAATGGAGTACTACATGGCCATGAGAAAGAATGAAATCTGGCCATTTGTAGCAAAGTGGATGGACCTTGAGGGTGTCATGCTGAGTGAAATAAGTCAGGCAGAGAAGGACAGATACCATATGTTTGCATTCATAGGTCTAACAGGAGAAGCCTGACAGAGGAGGGGAAGGGGGAAAGAGAGCTGGGGAGAGAGAGGGACACAAATCATGAGAGACTACTGAATACTGAAAACAAACCGAGGACTGAAAGGGGAGGGAGAGAAGGGAAGGAGGTGATTCATGGAGGGGGGCACTCGTGGGGAGAAGCACTGGGTGTTATATGGAAACCAATTTGACAATAAACTATTATAAAAAATAAAAAAATAAAATAAAATTAAAGAGTTAGAGGCTTACCCGACTAAGCCACCCAGGCTTCCCTGCTCGTTTTACTTTTCAATTATTGCTTAGAATCATCATATTCCCTGTTTGGGTGAACTATTCATCTTTTTATTTTTTTTAAGTATAGGCTTTGTTATTTATTTTTAAAAGTTTATTTTGTGAGAGAAAGAGAGAACAAGTGGGGAGGAGCAGAGAGAGGGAGACAGAGAATCCCAAGCAGGCTCCATGCCATTGGTGCAGTTGAGCTCTTGAACTGTGGGGTCATGACCTGGGTTTGGAACCAAAGAGTCAGACGCTTACCTGACTGACCCACCTGGGTGCTCCTGGGCGAACTATCACCTTATGTGTTTTTCTGGTTTACCTTTTGGATTCTTAGGTTTTTCTTCTTCATTTGTGGGAACCATTCATATATTAAGGAAGTGATCACTTTTACCTGTGGTTTGAGTCATGAGTTCTTCCCTCCACTCACTTATCCCTGCCAACTTGCTAGTTACCTTGGCATGTGTTTCCAGGTGAATTAACTAATGTTTTGGTTTTATGAGTTCTAAATTTTGTGTCATAATAGAAAGAATTTTCCCTTTCTTTGATTATAATTATGTGCTCCTTTAAAAAAATTAATCATCTGGAATTTCTTTGAGTGTATTTTTGTATAATGACATTGAGTGCTTGCTGTCAACCAAAACTTATGCTATCTTTCTGTGATAAGGAATGGCAGTTGAAACCTGGCTACCCAATTTGATGACTACATTTTCTAGTCCCTCTGACCTACATATATAGCCATGTAGACTGTAATCAACTACAGAATATAAGTGGAAGTGATGTGTGTCACCTATAGGTCAAGACTTTTAAGAGGCTCTCTGTTCCATCTGCTATCTAGACACGTGCAATGGAGGAGCCCATTTGAATTGCGACACCATATGTTGGCAGGAATCTGGGTCCCTGAACAATCATGATCAGGATAGCTAGTCACTGATGAGGAACATCTACTGTGACTGGTACATGAGTGAGAAATATACTTCCATTGGGATAAGCCACTGAAGTGTTGGTACCTATTATTAAAGTGGCTAGTATGGCTTTACCAAGAAGGCCTCCAGTGAAGAAATAGCTGTCCCTGACCACTCATGTCTGAGCACGCTTTATTTTATTCAGTGAGCACTCTGCCAACCTCCAGTGAAAGGGAAGTGTTAGTTACACAGCATTTGTAAAGGATCTGGAAGGGAGGTAGTTTATTAGTGGGTGACTTAGAGTTAATCGCATGTTAAAGTGAGAATTCTATTCATTGCACCTGTGTCATCCACATCACTAGACCAGACCATGTCAGAATCTGAAAGCAAAAAGCAGAGGTATATAAAACCAATCCAGGTTAATTTTAATTCATCTATTACTATCAATACTTCATCTAAAATGAGACCCAAATTTAAATTAGGTGGTATACCAGGACAACAGTGGAAAACCAGTTTTTGGCTGTAAGACATAGCATTAACAATCACATAGGCAAATTAATAATGATGTGTACTAAGCAAAATAGGCTTCATTTGTTAATATGAATGGATAACCAAAGATTACATCTGAGGAATACATGCAGAAGGAACAAGATGATAAAATACGTAAAGTAAAATATGTAAAGTAAGTGAAAAACAAATATCTGGTGATTAAGCTGAGGTTGAATTTAAAAATTTTCAAGCATGACAGTATGTTATTTTTCCTCTTAGCTGTCCAACATCAGCCAGATTTTACAAATGTTTGAAAAACTACTTTGAAAATAAGTCTAGTACCCTACAATTGTTTTGAACCAGTTTGTGAGTGAGTCCTCTATTTGTTCTTGTTGCAATTTGCTCAAAATTAGTTGTGAATCTTTAATTAAATGTTCAATGAAGGGAACGCCAAAGAAACTTAAACTTTTGAAGCCATTAGCAAATTAGAATGACTGAAAAAAAAGTGTGTGAATAGGAATCCATTGAATTTGTCACTATAAAAGTAAAGAAAGAAATGAAAAAATCAAACGAGGAAAGCTCAGTGTACCTGATTTAATTTTGCAATTTTATAATTGTGCTTTATAATTTCCTAACTTCGGAAAAGAATTTTTGATGATCTTCCATTTTGGGGATAAATTTACATTCTGTAATGAATGGAATGAAATTGAAAGACCTATTATTTTGCAACATCTCCAACTGGTTTGCCAAATATTCAAGATAATCAGAAATAGAATCTTATTTGATGAATTTTTTGTAATGAAATATTTTCAAAGAATGACAATCTCAATGAAATAAAAAGAACTGTAATGATGAACATATATTGACTGAAATTATCTAATATTTCCATACACAGAATTGTAATTAAAAACCTCCACATAGCAGAATTTTTCTGAGCTTACCAGGAAACTCACCATATGTAGAAAGACTATTTTTTTAAAATCAAATATAGGCTACAGAGAAACGTCTATAGAAGGTGTCAACAAATTCAAGTTTTAGTGATAAAATACAGACTTGAAGAACATTATAATTTTATGTACCAACTAAAAATAAAAAGAACATATTTGTAATTAGAGTCCCAGATGGAGAGGGGAGAGACAATGTGACAGAGAAACATTTGAAGAAATAAAGGCTAAAGTACTTTCAAATACGATGGAAAGTATCAAGCTACAGGTCTTAAAAGCTCAAGATACCCAAGAAGGTTGAATAGGAAAAACACCACACACAACCACATCATAGTCAAATTGCTGAAAACCAATAATAAAGGAAAAATCTTAAAAGCAGCTAGTGAAAAAAAGATATATTCCGTAGAGATGAACAATATAATAATAGAAGCTAAATGTTAAATCAAGAAGGGAATACAGTAACATTTTTTAAAGGGCTGGAGAAACTAAAATTGTATATCCAGTTAAAAATTATTTTAAAGAATTTTTAAAGAATTCTTTAAAAAAACTGAAGAGAAAGCAAAGGCATATTTGCTCCATGATCAAAGAAGAAATCACAAGAGAAATGGGAACTTATCTTGAAAGGAATGTTGAAAAACACTCATCATATAAAAATTTGTGGATACAGTTAAAATGGTAGTTACAAGGACATTTATAGTATTAAATGTTTTCTTAGAATAAAAATTTTAAATCAATTATTTAACTTACTACCTTAAAGAGCTGGAAAATTAAGAGAAAATTAGAGTAGAAAACAAGAAGAAAAGTGGGGTGCCTGCCTGGCTTAGCAGTTAGAGGGTGTAACTCTTGATCTTGGGATCATGAATTCAAGTGCAGCATCAGGCATGGAGCTTACTTAAAACAAACAAACAAAAAAAGCAAACTAGAAGGAACTAAGAGTGAAGTAGCAAAGAAGCCAATGAAGTAGCAAACAAAAATAATAGAGGAAATCAACAAAGCCAAAAGTTGGTTCTTGGAAAAATTTAATGAAATTGAGAATCCCTCTATCAAGAAGCAGAATGGGGGTGGGGCACCTGAATAGCTAGGTCGATTGAGCATCCTGATTTTGGCTCAGGTCATGATCCTGGGGTCATGGGATCAAGCCCCACTTGGGGTTCTGTGTTGAGCACAGAGTGTGGAGCCTGCTTAGAAATGTCTCTCTTTTTCCCTCTGCCCCTCTCCCCTACTTGCACCCTCTCTCTAAAAATAAAAATAATAAAAGAAATAGAAGGGATATAATACAAATTACCAGTATCAAGAGTTACACAGGGGACATCACTAGAGACATTAAAATAATAATAAGAAAATAATCACTTGGCCACATAACCAAAAGGGGTCATTAAAACATACCAAAAGTCATTCAAGAAGAAAACATTTGAATGCCCTTATATTTGTTAAAGAAAGTAAATTTTATTTTATTTATTTATTAACAAAATTTTAAGTGTTTTGTTTATTTTTGAGAGAGAAGGAAAGAGCAAGAGACAGAGCATAAGTGAAGCAGGGGCAGAGAGAAAGGGAGACACAGAATCTGAAACTAGACTTCAGGCTCCTACTTGTCAGCACAGAGTCCCACACAGGGCTCCAACTCACAAACCATGAGATCATGACCTGAACCAAAGTCAAGATGCTTAACCGGCTGCCACCCAGGCACCCCAAAGAAAGTAAATTTTAAATAAGAAGCTTTTCTAGGAAAGCTCTGTGCCCAGATGATTTCACTGGTGAATTCTACTAAATATGTAAGTAAGAAATTGTATCAATCATATGTCATATATTTCAGAAAATAGAATATTTTCCAGCTTATTTCCTAAGGGCACCCTAATTCTGATATCAAAACCTGAGGAAGACATTACAAGAAAAGGGAATTGTAGACCCCTGTCCCTCATGACTTTAGGAACAAATATCATTGACAAAATATGAACAAAACAAAGGCAGCAATTTATGAAAATAATAATATGCCATGACCAAATGTAAGTCATCTTAGGAATGCAAAATGGTATAATATTAAAAGGTCATTCAACATAAATTACCTTGTTCACAGATTAAAATAAAAAATGACATGATAATCTTCATAGATGGGCAAAAATTATTTGACAAAATTCAATACCTCATGGTAAACATCTCAGCAATCTAGGAGTAGAAAGGACTTTCCTCAAACTGATAGAAACAGCTATGAAATACTTTGGGTAATCATCATATTTAATGATGAAATATCGAACATTTCCTATAGAGTTGGGAACAAGGCAGTAAGGTGTGCCTTTAGAATGTCTTCCCACATTTTACTGGATGTTTTAAGCAACTGCAGTAAGTAGGAATAAATGAAATGAAATGGTCTTTCTGTGACCCTTACATAATTGCACAGATAGAAACTACTACAGAAACTACAAAGATCCACACAAACTAATAAATGAATCTAATGAGGTTATACAATATAATGTAGGTATACCAAAATCCCTTATATTTTTATGTAGCAGTAAGAGCAAAATGAAAAAAGAATTTAAATTTATTTACAATGTCATAAAGATAGAAATATTTGGAAGTATGGAAAACAATTTGACAATAAAATATTATGGAAAAAAAAATAAACATTAAAAATTAAAAGGAAAAAAAAAAAAGAAATATTTGGAAGTAAATCTACCTAAATCTTTAAGATATTCCTGAGAGAAATTAAAGAACACATAAATAAATGGAGAGATAAACCATGTTCACAGATTAGAAGATTCCAAATCGCTAAGACACCTATTTTCCCCAAATTGATCTGTAGATTCACCATAACCCAATTGTGAACCCAGAAGTCTTCCTGATAAATTGACAAATGATGCTAAAACTAGTATCTAAATGGGAAGAACCTAGAAGAGCCAAAGCAATTTGGAAAAGAAGAAAAATCCTGGTTATACAACCAAATTTCAAGAATTAATATAAAGCTTCAGTAATCAAGGCACTGGTATTGGCTTTAGGATAGACAAACAGATCAATGCACAGAAACACAGCCACACACAAATCGTCAATTGATTCTTCGACAGAGGTGCCAAATTAATCCTATGCTGAAAATGTAGTCTTCTTACTAATGATGCTGGGACAACTGGATGGATAATTATTACGGGAACATAATGAACTTTTATCCACACTTCTCAACAAATATAGATCTATGGATCATGATTAAAACTATTAACTTTAAGAAGAAAACATGGATCGATTTTTTTTTTGTAATCTTGGAATAGGCAAAGACTTAGGACACAGAAAATTTAAAAAAGATAAATTGGATTTCAAAACTTTAAAAACGTCACTTTATCAAAATACACCATTAAGAAAATGCATACAGAGCCCCAGACTGAGAGGATTAATAAGAAGTTGTACTTTTACATAATAATGATATAGGAAGTACAATGAAAATAATATTCCATTTATATTATAATATAGAAAATACTTGAACTTCAGGCATAAACTTCTAACAATGAAACAAAAGGAAAAAATAACTAGAGAATTATACCTTATGCTTGATTGTACAGACTATAATAAAGATGACAACACTTCCTATATTAGTAAAGATATTTTAATGAAAGGCTAATTAATTTTTCTCAGGATATTTTAAATAACATTTTTAGATGGGATTTCCAAGCCAAGGAAACATACCTTTGTTTTTAGTTTATTGACTATTTCTAATAGTGTGTTTTTATCAGATGGGATTATGGCAATCAGGAATTCTATAATTTGATTTGTTACTGGATATTCAAACAAACCTTCAAAAAAAGGTTAAGAACACTGGAATAAAAATTAGGCCATGAGCAGCCCCAAATACCATAACAAGAAACATAATCTTAAAAAATGTCCTGAAGATGTATGCTTTAGCTGCAGATAAAACACACACCCCTATTACTGTTGAAACTGCACTTTGTAACACTGGGTAGCCTAGCAGAGACAATGCCTCAATTGTTTTTTCGTTTACTGAGGGCTTAGAACTGGAAACAAATGCATAAGAAATGTGTGCAGAAAAATCGAAAGAAAACCCTATACAAATAACAAGATTAATCATGGATATGGAATCAAGATTGACATTCCAGAATGCCATGAAACCCGTTACTCCCACAATCACAGAAGCAATAGCAAAAGTTACCCACAAGGAACACAGTGGATGAGGAATTAACAATAAGGAAACAATAAACATAGCCGAGGACGCAACAATGACATTTCGAACAGTGTTTTCTAATATCACAGTGTACTGATCAAAATATATGAATGCCTGGTTGTACACCATTAGGGGAATTTCACACTTCTCAGCTATGCCTCGTAACTGGAATAACATCATCTTCTTATTGGTTGAAGAAGAAATGCCCCTGGTCTGAATGAAGCCCCGGGAAGCAATGATTTCATGTGAAGATGAAATATTAATATCATACATAAAAAGTGGAAATTTTGTTTAAAAATTGGGCAAACTGTTTATAAAAGTATTCTTATCATTTACATCTTGCCCGCTATTTTCCATATATTGCAAATACTCTTGTAACCAAAACTCTGTAACATTTTTATCTACATAGACACTGTTTTCCAAATCTGCCAGACATTTTTCCAGTTTTTGCCTAGCATATTTATCCCAATAGTCAAGAGTTTCAGTAACAATAACCATAACCCTGGGACCATAATCTGATAAATATTCTTCTTCTACATTAAAATATGGCGTGATGTAGGAATCATCACTTGCCAAATTTCGAAGGTCTAACCCTTCCTGCACTTGGAAACACCCATATATACTACTTACGATGTACAAAATGTATAAAAGCACTACAAAAAACTTAGACTCAGTGCTTGTGAGAAAAGGGCCAAAATAGTCTCTGAAGAACAAATTCATTGGATGGACATCAGTTTCTTGTTCTTCTGGGAGAGAATCACATGGGAGACAGCAGTACTTTTTAAATGAGGAACACTTTTGGTCAGGAGTTGCTGGTTTTTTCAACCAGCGTAGACAGACTACTTCTCTTTTACCATCCAGGGCCATAAATGCTCCAAAACAGGTGATGTTATAAAAATAACAAAAGAGCAGGGTTGTTCCTGTATAGATGCATAAGTATTGTACGGACCTGAAAGAGGTCATAATCCCTGTATAGAAGACCAGGACATTGGTGATAGAGGTGATTGTAATGGACACTGCCACTTTGGAATAGACACTGGACAGCCGCTGTTTTATGTTATCCATGAGGCTGGTCTTCTGCCAGGCAGAAATCATTATAAACATATCATCAACCCCCAACACCTGTTTAAGAAAAAACAAGGAAACAATCTTCATACATATTAATATCTATTGAAAATTAAACACATAAATTCAAACCATCTTCTTTGTCCATCTCTGAGGTCTTATTTATCTTGCCCAACCTGGGCTTTGATACTACTATTTTCTCTGGTTGCCCTCTGAATCCACAAGGGAATCCACCCCTTCCTCTGTAATAACTCTGTGCTTTATTCGTACTCCTATTATTTGTACATAGCACAGGATACTCTACATCTGGTCTTCATTTAGGGTGTTTTAATAATGAGTCAGGAAAACTGTTGCAGGTGTTGGTCGAAGCAGCATTAGCCTTGTATCTTTGATTCTACTGGATTACTTGAAAGATCATTTTCTCTCATAAGCCATTTTACATGAATGTACAAACACACGAAGCCAACACTGTGTTGCTTAAAATATAAACTGGACTTATCTGTTTCACAGTTAGCATCTAACTATCAATATGGTATGATTTGAGAGGTACCACACAGTTTATACACCCAACACCACACACACACACACACACACACACACAAATATCGTTTTCCTGCTAGCCTGTTTTTGAAACCCAGAATGTTGTTATTGAAACTTAACTTACACAAGTTAAGGGATTGCTATTAAAATGCAAGTACTCTTGAGATCAGAAATATGCACCAAAGTAAATCTTAATTCCTTACATATTAATGACTACTAGGTAATTATTTCTTCTCCACAAGGATGTTTCATGACTAGTTTGGAATTAAGAACATTTGAGGACTTAGAAATCATTACTAAAGAGTGGGAAAAAAGGACTAGAAAGAAGACAGGGGATTAGTATGGACAGCATGAGCATGTTGCAGATCAATTTCACCTCTCTCAAGACTTCTACTAGAGTTGACACTACTTTCACTTATGTATACCTTTGTTTCCATATATATTGATATAAATTTAATAAAACAAATAAGTAAATAAATAAACTGGAATAAAATGTTGATTTTAATTTCAATTTGGGGGGATCTTATACATGGATTACATGGGAGTGTACAGGGAATTACAACTTTGCCTCTGATGTTCTACGGGTATGATCAAGAAGGTAGAAGGATTTAAATTGACACAAGTCTATACAGTCTGTCATAAACTGTATCCTGACATCCCATGACTACCAGCTTGAAGGATTTCACTTGTACTTAGCTGGACAAAAGGGAAGAATTGGAAGTACTAGGACCAAGAATGAACTCTTGATATTTATTAGGTATTTAGAAACTAGCTTTATGATTTATAGAAACTTATTCAGAAACTTTCTTTGCACACTTCTTGCTTGAGTTGCTTAGAATACACACACACACAGATTCCTATGTACACACAGACTATCCAATACTGGTTTATATTAAATGAATTATATACACACTTTAACTATACTTTTTTATGGCTGTGGGGAATACTGAGTGACTAAGCATTGGTGTGTATGAGGTAGGTGTGTCCTAAAGAGTTAGCGTAATAAAGTTGACATCCAGCACACAGTTCATACACTGTCTCCCCCAGAAAAGCAAATACTACTTTTCCAAGTTCTTTACTTTCTAAAACATAAACACCCTTGTTTTTTCATGCTTATTATAAAATAAATTCTGAAAGTGCAGGAAAATGCAAAGAAGAAATGTAAACAACAGTAATTCTACCCTGCATTTTTATGTATATCCATCCAGAATTTGCTCTACACAATTATGCACATGTAACTGTATCTCTCTATTTCAAACACCTGGTTTCATAGCCAGCATTTTTCATTTAACATTATATATCCACTTCCTTTTGAAGACTGAGTATGATTCAAAAATTTTAATATGCTGTGTTTGAGTTGACCAATCCTATGCTGATATGGGATTAGGTTTTCAAAACCTCCCTGTTCTATATAATGCTGAAATGAACATACTCATTCTGCTTTTTGAGCACTTGTCTAATTGTTAGGACAAATTTCTAGAAATGGAATTGGTAAGCCAAAGGTATTTGCTGTTTAATGTTTAAATGTTTTGATTTGCTGAAAAATTGGACTTAAATGTGTAACAATATACAATTTTCTCTCAGCAGAATGAGTATTCATTTATATACAATCTTCCTCAAATCTCCAATCTTGCTAACATTTATTAATTTAATAAGAAGACAAAGTATCCCACTTTTTGTCTAATTTGCATCCATTCATTAATTGAGAAGTCAGATTATTTTCTCCCTCTATTTCCAGTGGTTTATATTTTGGAGTGTGTGTGTGTGTGTGTGTGTGTGTGTGTGTGTGTGTGTGAACTGCCTGTTCATGTCTCCTGTATGTGTTTTCCAATGGGGTACTAGATTTTTCCACCACTAAATACACATACTTCAGTTTGATTTTCTTCTTTCCTGTCACCTCATTTTGGATCTGTGGAGCCACCTAAATATAATTGTTTTGCTTAACCTAACATAAATTCCTTCCCCCCACATACACAATGTGTAGCCTCACATTTGGTTTTACTCACCCAGAATAAGAAATGGTGAATTTGCAACTATGATCACAAATGGCATCCCAACGTACAACATCAGGCCAAAGCCGCTCACCACTGCCAAGGCAGCAGAAATCACTCCAATGGCTGCAACCCACATTTTGTTTCGTACACAGTCACACCTGTACATTTGGAGGGAAAAATCATGGAATTTGTGGTAGTAGCTTCCACACTGAAATTCCATCAGTTTATAACATTCTCGACTTGGGTATCTGTTCAGAAAGCTCCTGGGCAATAATTCCCATACCTGTCTGCTGAAGACCTTTAATTCCCAGGCACTGTCCCAGACCAAGTGGGAAAAAGAGCAAAGTTGTGAATCTGTACCTTTACCAAACTTCCTGAGCAATTCTTCTGCAGCTAAGCACTAATCCACTTACTAGCAGTTCAGAACCATAACGATATACCAAACACTTCAGATGGTTAATTCTATGATCTTCAAAGGGTATAAATGGAACACAACAACAAAGGGAGGGCAAGCCCTAGCAGAGAAAGTACCCATATTCAGTGCTCTTTTCACCCACCCTTGACTCCAACTAGCCATAGATGCAATTCTAAACAGCTCTTGTATTTCAAAACCAGTTCTATATGTATTGTGGTTAACAAAATGTATGCAAGTCTCCTCCTAAAATGTTTTCAGGATTCTTATCTACTGGTGAGTTCTAGAAAAGTTGCTACTAATTGCAAAAGAATTAGAAGTGTAGTCCATTAAAAAAAAAAAAGAAAGTTTATTTATGGGGTGTCTGGGTGGCTCAGTCAGTCAAGCAACTGACTTGGCTTAGGTCATGATCTCATGGTTTATGGGTTTGAGCCCTGTGTTCGGCTCTGTGCTGATAGTTTGGAGCCTGGAGCCTGCTTTGGGTTCTTTGTCTCCCCCTCTCTCTGCACCTCTCCTGTTCATGCTCTCTCTCTCTCTCTGTCTCTCAAAAATAAATAAATGAACTTAAAAAAATGTTTCAACTATTTTTGAGAGAGAGAGCGCAAGTGGGGGAAAGGCAGAGAGAGAGAGAAGGGGGAGAGAGAGAGAGAGAGAGAGAGAGAGAACTAAGCAGGCTCCAAACTACCAGTGCAGAGACTGATGTGGGGCTTGACTCCAAGAACAATGAGACCATGACCTGAGCCAAAGTCAGACACTTAATCAATTGAGCCATCCAGGTGCCCCTGTAGTCCATTTTTGATCATTCAGAATGTGCCTTTTTCTTTGCTGAACCAACAGAAATGCGAATATACAGATAGCATTTTAAAGTATAGATTAGGCACTTTACCTACCCAATAACCACAATATTACATTTTAAAATATTCACAACCACCTCTGGTTTTATATTTTACATTTTTGTTAACTGCTTCAAAACAAATAACTGATACTTGTCTCTCAATATTTTTAGGAGGAGAGAGAAACTAACTTTGGATTGAAGACTAGAAGAGTCAACTATGGAAATGGAAGCACTGATTCTAATACAGCAACATGACCATGACCTTCAGGCAAGAGAAGAGTAAAATAGCTAAACTTTCTTATTCTGAAAAACAATTTCTACACCGTGGTTTTATTTCACTTTTTTTTTTTCCAACCCACCAGTGCTATGAGTTAAATTCAGGGCCCCAAACCAACCACATATGCAGAATTCCAGAGCAAAAGTAAATTGCTTTCTTAGACTAAAATTTGATTATAATGAATACTTTCTTAAAACAACAATATTGGTTTATAGCAGTTTAAAATAAGAAAGTAACAAAGATGAACTTTTAAATCAGAAAGATTAATGAATTACATATGACAGGTTTATTTCCATTCCCTCTTTCAAGTTTCTGGATTTTTTGTTGTAAATTTTTCAGAGAATGTAGGGGAGGGAGTGAAGTATATTATTTGCTGTAGTGACTTTATTTTGACTAGGTGCTGAGTTGACTTTGTCTAAATGATCTTTAATGTTCAATAGACAATGGAAGGAGATATTTGAAAATGGAATGCTGTAGGAGTTTGGTGAATACAGATATTTGCAGATATTCCAGTCCCCAAGAAGGATTTTTTAAAGTTTATTTATTTTGAGAGAGAGGGAGAGAGGGAGAGAGAGAGGGGGGGGGGGGAGGGAGGGAGGGAGAGGGAAAGGGGGGGGACTGATAGAGAAAGAGAGGGAGAGAATTGCAATCAGGCTCCATACTGTCAGTGCAGAGCCCAAAGTGGGGCTCAAACCCATGAACCATGAGATCATGACCTGAGCCAAAGTCTAGAGTCAGACACTTAACTGATAGAGCCACCCAGGTACCCCTGAGAAGGATTTTTTTAAGCAGTTTATCAGAATAACCTAGAAAAGTCTTAGAACTATAGATTTCCTGGAACCCAGCTATGTAGATCCTGATTCAGTAGGTTTGTAGTGAAGCTGCAGAATCTTAATGTCTAAAACTTTCCTCATATAATTCCAGTGCAGGAAGCAAGATGGCCAATCTTCTGAATTTTTTTATTTACTTGACACAGAAGGGCTAAAGTAGAAATTATTATTCTTAGGCAACAATCTATATGTTTGGTGAGAGATCCACATCTTCCTTGAAAGGTAATGATGTTTCTCATCAGTAAACAATAGTTTACAGTGTATCTGAGAAGGGAAATATTTTCCAGATTGTTTCAGATATTCATCTAATACTTGGCATAAATGTTGTCATTTCCAAAATGTCAGACAATTCTGAAAGAGTCTAGAAGGTCAATATATCACTACTTGCTGTAGAATAAGGTTCAAGTTAGAGCATAAACTTGAAAAAGTTTATTCATATGACTTCACAATAAGACAATAAATATGGAACCCTAAAATGTGTGCAAATAAGAGTTCTGTGGGAGAGAAATGCATGTGTGCAAAGAATAACCTTCATGTGTAAGTGTATATGAGTCGGGCAGGATGGGCAGTGTCTTAGGAACTGTCTAGGAGGCCCTGCCCAGACCAGACATAAGAGATTCTCAGTGATAACAGAGAGGTAGGAGTGGGAGAGGTCCAAGGAACTTACATACACACTCAAAGGAGAATTGGTTTTATTTTCAAGCCCAGAGAAGGCATGTATTGAACCGTCATGGGAATGGCTGTGCCTTAAGGATTTCCCTCCTCCCTTTCTTTTTCTCCTTGGACATGCTCCAACTAACTTAGCAAGATGGGAAGTAGGAAGAGAAGGGATAGAAGAGGGCTGGTGAGCCAACAGAATGGGAGAAGAGATTTACAAATGACATATCAGATAAAGTATTAGTATCCAAAAATCTATAAAGAACTTACCAAACTCAAAACCTGAAATAATCCTGTGAAGAAATGGCCAGAACACATGAATAGACACTTTTCCAAAGAAGACATCCAGATGGCCAATAGACACATGTAAAGATGCACAACATCACTCACATTCAGGGAAATACAAATCAAAACCATACTGAGATACCACCTCACACGGGTCAGAGTGGCTAAAATTAACAACCCAGGAAACAAAAGATGTTGGCAAGGATGTGGGGAAACGGGAACCCCCTTGCACTGTTGGTGGGAATGCAAACTGGTGCAACCCCTCTTGAAAAGAGTGTGGAGGTTCCTCAAAAAATTAAATATAGAATTACCCTACAACCCAAGAGTAGCACTACTAGGAATTTATCCAAAGGCTACAGGAGTGCTGACTCGTAGGGGCATATGTACCCCAATGTTTATATCAGTGCTCTCAACAATAGCCAAGTTATGGAAAGAGCCCAAATGTCCATCAACTGATGAATGGATAAAGAACGGTGTGGTAATATATACAAAGAAATACTACTTGGCAATGAGAAAGAATGAAATCTTGCCATTTGCAACAGCGTGGATAGAACTGGAGGCTATTATGCTAAGTGAAGTAAGTCAGTCGGAGAGAGACATATCATATGTTTTCACTCATATGTGGAATTTGAGAAACTTAACAGCAGACCATGAAGGAAGGGAAGGGGGAAAATCATTTCAAGCAGAGAGCAAGGCAAACCACACAAGTCTCTTAAATACAGAGAACTGAGGGTTGATGGGGAGGGCAGGTAAGTGAAAAATGGGTGATGGGCATTGAGGAGGGCACTTGTTGGGATGAACATTGGGTGTTATATGTAAGCGATGAATCATGGGACTCTACCCTGAAACTAAGAGCACACTATGTCCACTGTGTATTAGCCAATTTGACAATAAATTATATTCAGAAAAAAAGAAAAGGAAAAGAAGACTGGTGAGCTCCTGTTTTCTCATTAAGGGCTATCCCATGCAGCATGCTCTAGCAGAGGGTGCTGGAGGGCACCTTAGCTTTTAATCAAATACCACTTTTGTTTATTACATGGACATAGACATGGACATTTTAATTCTGGCTGGAGAATTTGTCTTACCTACAAATGACCACAAAAGGCACAGGGCCTCCCTGAGTTTTCATAGAGCAAAAGAAGACCTTGCTCTTACCTACAAAACTTAAAGGAGAACAAAAGGAGACCAAAATAAAGTTGCTTTATGTTTGTACTTCATGATTCCTATGCATTCAGTATGCTGGTTACATAAACATAAGGTCTTCAAAGACAAATAAATATAAATCGTTTTCTAGGGGTGTCTGGCTGGCTCAGTCAGGTAAGCATCTGACTCTTGGTTTTGGCTCAGGTCATGATCTCATGGTTCATGAGTTCAAACCCTGTGTTGGGATCTGCTCTGACAGTGCAGAGCCTGATTGGGACTCTTTCTCTCCCTCTCTCTCTGCCTTTCCCCTGCTCACTCAAGCATGCTCGCTCTCTCAAAATAAATAAGTAAATATTAAAAAATCATTTTCTAATTGGCTTCAGTATAAGATTTTCTATACTACTGTCCACATTTATTTGTAAAGATAAGAATTGATATAAATTTGTATCTTCAGAATTAACAACCTAGAAGGAAAGTTTCATCAAGCCAATTGTTGGTACCCTGGAGATTCCATTATTATTTTTTTAATACTCTAGTCACTTTAACAAGACTGAATTTTGTCTTTTCTCCTTCCCATCCTTCTTCCCCTACTCTCTCCCTACCTCCCTCTGACTCATCCTTCTTAGTTTTTTAATTTTGTTTGTTTTCTAGGGAATGTGGTCTTTCTTTCCAAAACAACAACGTTGTGAGATAGTTTATTAACTCTATTGAGATACCCATCATGGTTAACTCCCTTTACCTACTGGAGCCTTATTTTTCTCTACTTTAAAATCTAGGGAATTGAATTATATCATTGTTCCCAAACCTACCTACACATGAGAATTAACTAGAGACATTTTTGAAATATAGATTTTCAGACTGAAACCCGAGAGACTTGGTTCAATATGTGGGTTCAGAATATGTAGGTTTAGAGTTCTCTCTGGAACTCTGCTGTGAGAATCACCCGAATAATATATTCTATGGGGTTACTTCTACAGCTAACTACTTGTGTCTGCTGATATTTTCATATTCTAGCTTTCCGATTACAAGAGCCCAAACTAACCCTAATGCCTAGATAACAATTTTTAGGTGCTTAACAAGGTGAACCCCATATCAAAACAATGGGGACACCTAAGTCAATTAAATTGGAGATTAATTTTTTTATGTAGTTAAAAGTACTAGTTCAAATTTACAACAGAAATAAAGACTTGTTTAATTCTATCAGCATATCTGCTTCCAAATGGAACAATTCATCACAATTGGCACAATATGTAAGGTAAAAAACATATGCCAAATCAAACAAAACAAGCTATAATTTCTTTATTTCTTTTTACTATTCCATCTGATTACACACTGTTGCTAAAGCGGGGGTGGGTGCAGAAAAGAAAGTTTAAAAAACACAAGTTTTTGCTGGACATCAGCACAACATGGAGTAGGAATTTCCCACATCTCATCCCCACACAGAAATACAGAATAAGGGGCATATATTTTCAGAATTCTGTGAAATCTGGAAAGCAGTCAAAAGCTTATGGCAACTAAGAAAGAGCTAAATAAAAGAAAAGCAGGAGAGCACTTCAAAACAGTAGGAAGGTTTTCTAGTGATTTTACATGCCCTGTCTCCCTCTCCAGAGTGGTAGAAGTCTTAAAGTGGCAGTGATCATGAAGTGGCAGATGTGTTAAAGTAGCCACAGCTCCTGTTACCATGATGGAGCCACTTCCCTGTTTCTGGAGGAGGCAGAACAGAGCTTATTCCTAAAATATTTTCTATGTCTGTTCTAACCTATTTGGGGACTACCTGAAGGACTGATGCAAGGCACTCCTCCGTTTTGCCTAACTCAAAACTCAGGTTGAGAAAGCTGGAAACACAAGTTGAATTAACAAACCTCAAGTGCACAGAGCAAAGGATTACAGTTAAAAATACAAAGGCTGCTTTTGGAAAACGATGAGGAGCATTTCTCTGGGAATTTAGAAAACTACCCAGGGCAAGATGTAGCCGCAGAAAAGGCCAAAGCTTTCACTAGGGCTGATCCCTCGGTACAGTGTAAGCCTTGCTAAACGTTGGAGGTTCCAGGCACAGAACCATTATGCTAGCACTGGGAGAGCTCCTGGCATCCAAGGAAATTTATGTCAAAACATGAGCTAAGGTACAGAAACTTCAGTGACCACAAAAACCAAGAACTAGTCTTTCAATAATAGTTTGGGAAAACCACTAAGAAAATGGACTACTAATTTTTTTCAACTAAAATAATTACTATATTGAAATAAGATACGAAAGAGTAATGAATGTCACAATCTGCACAACTGGAAAGGTTCTAGGGAAATTACTAATTTTTTATACAGTTTATTGTCAAATTGGTTTCCATACAACACCCAGTGCTCTTCCCCACAAGTGCCCTCCTCCAGCACCACCCCCTTCTCCCTCCCGCTTCAGCCCTCAGTTTGTTTTCAGTATTCAAGAGTCTCTTGTGATTTCCCTCCCTCCCTCCCTCTCCTAACTCTTTTCCCCACTTCCCCTCTCCATGGTCCTCATGTTCCTCCTGTTAGACCTATGAGTGAAATACGCCAGTCACAACAGTAGAAATATGTGTGATTCCACTTTTATGAAATATCTAGAATAAGCAAATTCATAAAGATAGAAAGTAGATGAAGGTTAGCCGGGACTGCGAGGAGGCTATGGAGGGTTAGTGCCTAAGGGTTCTACAGTCCTCCTTGAGGTGACGGAAAAGATTTAGAAACAGAGAGTTGTGATGGTTGCACAACAGTGTGAATGTAATTAATGCCACAGAACTGTATACTTAAAAATGATTAAAATGGCATATTTTATATCTTTTCTATGCATTTTGCCAACCACAAATATCTGTTAAAAAGAGCTAAACAATAGTACCATTTTACCTGTAGCATGATATGATTGCAAATAATATGATTAGAAGGGATGCCAAGTGAAACAAAGGGGTCACTGTCATGGAAGTTGCTTCAAATTCCAGTTGTCTAGACATTGATGTAAAGTACACCACCTGCCACAAAAATATACCCAAGTAAATAACTTTTAATTCCAATATTTGAGTTACAAACCCTATTGAAACACGATAGCTTACTGATTGAAATGACATGTTAAGATTTAGTAAAAGATCAAAATAGGGGTGGCTCAGTCAGTTAAGCGTTCCACTTCAGCCCAGGTCATGATCTCACGGTTCATGGGTTCAGGCCCCACATTGGGCTCTGTGCTGACAGCTCAGAGCCTGGACCCTACTTCAGATTCTGTGTCTCCCTTTCTCTCTGACCCTCCCCTGCTCTCTCACACACACACTCTCTCTCTCTCAAAAATAAATACAAACATTGAGGGAATGACATATGGCCATTTGTAGGAAAGTGGATGGACCTTGAGGGTGTCATGCTGAGTGAAGTAAGCCAGGCAGAGAAAGACAGAAACCATATGTTTGCACTCATAGGTCTAACAGGAAAACATGAGAGACCTAATGGAGAACCAGGGGGAGCGGAGGAGGGACACAGAGTTGGGGAGAGAGAGGGATGCAAAACTTGAGAGACTATTGAATGCTGAGAATGAACTGAGAGTTGAAGGGGAAGGGGGAGGGGGGAAAAGAGGTGGTGGTGATGGAGGAGGGCACTTATGGGGAAGAGCACTGGGTGTTGTATGGAAAACAACTTGACAATAAAATATTGAAAAAAATAAAAATAAAAATAAAAATAAAATTAAAAAAATACAAACATTAAAAAATTTTTTAAAAGTTCAAAATATGTGAATCATGATTTTAGAATCAAGAAGATTAATAGAGGTATGCTTTGTCCCCAAATCTGTGGCACACTTTCCAACGTTTCTTTCAAAAACCCAAAGTTTAAACCTCCCGAATACACAAAATCTGAGGTCTACCTACGATTGTGAAATCATTCATAACTATAGAAATTTTGGCTTTTCTAAATTTTTAATAGGTCATTTTCTCTTACTATTTTAACTGCATTGATATTTCAGAAGGATACGGTATTTTTCCAGTAGGTGTCTCACTTTGACCGGGCTTATTCACAAGTATTCGTTTCAGAATAGCTAGCATGTGCTGGGCACTAGGGTATAACTTACTTGGGAAATGGTGAGCTAATTCTCTTTCATTTATACCATTGAACTTCTTAAAAGTGTGTTGCTTTTATTCAAATGAAGTCCAAAAACATTTCAGGGGAGGTTCCCCAAAACAGCAAAGACTTTAAGAGTAAGGATTTTAGAGTAATTTGACTAGAAAACTTGATCAGTGTCTGTCCTGAGCAAACCTACCTCAAGGATGTAGGATTTGTGTTTTCCACCAGAGTATTACTGAAGATTTATGATGTGTGGTATCCTTTGATGTGTGAGATTAAGGAAGTTAGATTAAGTGCCAAACAGAATAGAGTACTCCCACCTGCAAGTCAGGACTCCATCAAATAATCAGGAGAGTGCTACTACTTGGAAAACGTGTTCTTATCCCTCCCACCTTCTCCTGGTCTCCCTATAAAACTCAGCCACCAGGTACCTGTATGTTCTTCAAGGCCAGACTCTTTTCAATGTTGCTAAATTGGTTCAGGAAATGGATTAACCACTTCTTGCTAAGCTCGTTGTCCTCTCCAGCCTCAGTTTTCAGGTAGTAGAGCAGCCTCATGGCTTTGGCTTCCAGGAGTAAATGGTTCATTCCCGTTCTCTCGCCTAAGAAGGTCCCTCCAATGGTGCCGGCCAGGTAGAAGGGCTGACCCATGTGGTTGTAGATTGGGAAAGTGATATTTCTCAGGTCGAGGTTCCTGTTCATCTGCCAGGCAGACAGGAGTGGGTTGGAAGGCACGCAGACACCCTGGTACTTGGCGCACACCTGACTGTAGCGAATCTGGGTTCTGTTTTCCCCCGTCGCATACAGATCCTGTATCACGTCGTCCACTTTACTAATTTCTGACAAGATTGTTTGGTCTAGCAGCGAGGTAGTGATGGAGACTGCTAGAATACTAGCGAAATTGACCTCGGTGCTCTTCCTGGAGACGGAGAAGCGGTTAGAGTCGTTGGCGGTGAAATGTTCCTGCACAAAGCGGCGCTCGGCCTTGGCCAGGCTCCCTATTGGGGTGTATTGCTCCTCGAGGTTTTCCTCTTCATACTTGGGCAGGTAAATCAAGCCAGTGCCCAGAGCGGCCGTCAGCACCATGGGCACCAGCAGGAAGATCCACGGGTGCGAGCCCACTTCCCACCCCAGCCGCCTGAAGGCGCGGGAGAGGGGAACCTCCAGGCAGTTGGTGTCGCGGCGCGGTCTCTCAGACAACTGGTTTTCCAACGGAGTTGCGGGCAGGGAGTCCCCCTTCACTGACACCAGGTGTAAATGCGACGCCCCAGCGGGCTCCGGGAACTGCCCGGAAGCCCAGCTCAGCCCCGGTTTCTGTCCTTGTCCGGACTCCAGGAGCTGCTCTGACTCGCGCTTGGAGGCCTGGAGCGGCTCTGCACCCGGCCCTGCCTCCCACTTCGCCGGCCGCCGGGAGTCTGGCCCAGGCCGGGGCTCCTTCCGCGTGTGCCTCCGCCTCCAGCCCGGCCTCTGGCGCCACCTTGGAGGGACCAAGGCTCATTTCCGGGAAGGAAAGGCCATGTTCTCAAGCCGGGGCTCCTTCCGCGTGTGCCTCCGCCTCCAGCCCGGCCTCTGGCGCCACCTTGGAGGGACTAAGGCTCATTTCCGGGAAGGAAAGGCCATGTTTTCAAACCGTAAGGCCGACTAGAAATCAGCCACTGGACGGCGCGCCCATCTGCACCCCCATCGACGGTTTCCTGGAGAGATTCTAAGAAATTCTGTTTGAGCTCCGGCTGCTCGCGCCCGGTTCCTGGAGGCTTCGTTGGGGAGCATGTGTTTTGACTCCTAGCCTAACTAGTCCCAGATTCGTCTGTAGTGTGTCTGATGCTGCCAGAACTTTTAATACACAAGTACTTCTTGACAGTAAGATGGATGCCTCTTCTACAAGACTTACACTTTGTTGGGAGAATTTGACTTGTACAAACACACACACACACACACACACACACACACACACACGTGGTGTAACCTTTCTGGGGATCGTCCAGTGGCACAATTCTTCGGTAAGGTACACCTGGTTCACACTTGGTTTAGTGATTCTTTTTGCTAACTACGAACATTAACATACATTCTCCTTGTAAATAGTTAGAAGGAAGAGTGAGCGTTTATCTTTGGTCTATTCCACAGGTCCCAGGATGGAGGGTCCCTATGTTCATGTCACTTGTTTAAAAATTTTTTTTAATTTATTTTTTATTTTTTGAGAGAGAGCGAGCGAGCAGGGGAGGGTCAGAGAGAGAGGGAGATACAGAATCTGAAGCAGGCTCCAGGCTGCGAGCTGTCAGCACAGAGCCCGACGCGGGGCTCAAACCCATGAACCGTGAGATCGTGACCTGAGCCGAAGCTGGACGCTTTACCGACTGAACCATCCAGGCACCCCTCATGTCACCATTTTGATGAAAACCGTCACCTAGCTTTTAACATGCATGCAACCGAAAGGCAGGCCCTGAGCGGTTCTTAAGAATTATGAAAATTGCTTGCTGTGTTTTCCATGATTGGTAGTCACCTAGCATTATTGTGATTGTGTTTTTATGTGGGTAGGTCTAGCATTTTAATGAAATCTCCAGATTGTAAGAGTACCATGTCCAAGAGTTTAAGAAAGATTATCTTTAACAGTATTTTCAAGGAGAAACGCATAGATTTTAAGTTGCCTCTCCAGAAAAATCATTGTTTAAGAGCAACCTTATTAAAATAACCACAAGATGGCACCCGTTTTCTATTTAAAAAGTTATGGTAAATGGAATTGAGGGTTCCTTCTCTCTTTGATCTGTTTGTTCCAAGTCCTAATTGTAGTTACATCTTGAGTTCATCACTTGTGTGCTATAATCCTAGTGGCTTCTGTGTCACATTTAAAGTCTGTAGATAGAGGAACTGAATTTCATTTGTTGAGCCATATCTACATTATGGAAAGAATGACTCACTTGATGTCCTAAACATTCAAGATGAAATGTGAGGGTAAAGTTCCTCAGAAGTGCTCTATAATGTACACATCCAAACACAGGGCCTGTTCTTGCCCATCTTTATAAAGTATTTCTTTAGCACAACATCAGTGTATGTTTTTCATCTCAAAACACAACCAGTAAATTTCTACAATTGCTCCTAAATCAGCCACTGTGAAGTACTAATAAATTCTATAGTAAAATATGTGCCTTGGGATTTATCCAGTTTCTTCATTATAGATTATTGATTCTAGATTATTTTATTAATCTTGTTATCTAGATGACTAATGTTTGTGCGGGTCTAGAATGTCAACAAAAAATACCACTATTAGTTATTTTCCACCAGTTTTTCTTTATCATTCCATAAAAGGAATGTGGTGTTTTTAAAATGAGCTCATCAGCTATTTTTGAGTTATCAAAGCCTGAAAGGCTGTGAAAGATTGATTTCAGAGCTCTACACTTCTCCAGCTGAAGCTATAACATGGCTAGAGGTGACCTGGGTTCTAATTAAGGAAGTCTCTAAAGGCTCTTCCTTTCAACTCAGGAAGACCCTCTGGCCTTCAATCTGAGAATAGTGTCTACTGTGCCAGCATAGGACTCTCTATACTTCTGAAAATGCCTTTTGTATGAGAAGGGGATGGGTATTGGGAATTAAAGAATATAGTTTAGGACTTAAAATCTTTTCTAGTCTATTTCTTATCCACCTTCAGTCTAGTTAAAATGAAGCAGGCAAAGCATTGCCTTTTATCTCCTTTCACCATGTAGAAGCCATTTCCTTCTGTTCCCCAGTCCTTCTCAAGCAGCCCCTGTGCCCCATTTTTTTCTCTTCTCCTTCCTTCTCCTTTGCTTCCCTCCGCCCCTTCTCCTTTTCTAAGACCTATTCTCTCAGGTTAGCCAAACTGAGTTTAATATAAATAAAGGGAAGTTTCCCATTATTTTTTTATTTTTAAAAAAGTTTTGCCCATTATTATGTATAAGATGTTTCCGTTTTAACTGTGTATTTTAGCTATATGATAATTTGTTACCTGCACTTGACCATGGGCTCTTCAGAGAGCTCTGTCTCATTCATCCCTGTAGTTGGTACTCAGAAGGCACTCAAATGTTAGTCATAACTTAGGTGGTCCTATTTGTCTTCCCATAGCTCTAGAAATTATATAATTCAAATTTGGCAGACACGATGGGTGAAATGTGTTCTGTAGATCCTGTAGGGTCTGCTCAGAGGCCTGTGTTCTCAATGAGACATGATGTATCTTTTTGCATCTTTTCATCTGCCCTATCTTAAGCTTTTTCCCATTTCCTTTTTTCTTTGTTGGAATTAACACAGTATAGCTGTGTCTCCTAACTTATATAATAATCTGTTACAGAGCATTAGGGAATCACTCAGTTTTCCTTTTCTAAATTGAAATGGAGAGATTTAATAATTGATTGGTCATTGAGAAGAAGCTCTAAAAGTGAAAGATGAATAATTAAGAAAGAAACTGAAGAAGCTTCAGCAGAAAGAACTGACCATGTAGGTGGTGTTGCAGAAAGAAACATACCATTAAGACGTGTATATATATTATGGTAGGGTGGTAGGCTCTGATATTGATGGCTTCCAATGAATCATGGCTCCCAGTACTTATGACTTTTCATGGTTCCCTGCCACATTGACTCTGGGTTTGGCTATGTTACTTACTTGGTCCAATGGGACATTAGCAACTGTGACACAAACAGAAAGTTGATAAGTTCTTGTACATTTGGGATTGGCTTGGAAGCAAGAGAGCTCAGGTTTTTATGGATTTGAGGTTCATAATGCTGATGGTAAAACTCTTTGAAGTAGTTACTTTATCATTGACTTTCATTAAATTTCTTTAAAAAATATTTTTAATGTTTATTTTTTAGAGAGAGAGAGTGTGAATTGGGGAGGAGCAGAGAGAGAAGGAGACACAGAATTCTGAAGCAGGCTCCAGGCTCTGAGCCATCAGCATAGAACCTGATATGGGGCTCGAACTCACAAACCATGAGATCATGACCTGAGCTGAAGTGAGACACTTAACTGACTGAGCCACCCAGGTGACCTGTCATTCATTAAATTTCTTAAATTTTTTTATTTTATTTTAGAGAGAACGTGCAAGCAGGGTAGGGAGCAGAGGAACACACACAGAGAGAGAGAGAGAGAGAGAGAGAGAGAGAATCTTAAGCAGGATCTGTGCTCAGTGTGGAGCCTGATGTGAGGCTCAATCCCCTGACCTTGGAATCATGACCTGAGCTGAAATCAAAGTCAAATGCTCAACTGACTGCTACCCAGGCACCCCTAAATTCCTTTTATACAATAAGGTGAATTTCTCCTATTCAATAGTGTAGTGATGCCTAAAAAGATGGCTCAGGAAACAGCAGAAGGCAAGTTGGAGAATGCCTGAGAAAAGAAAAACAGAGATTTCCTTAATGGAAGTGTTGGAATTTGGGAGAACCCATTCAACAGAAGAGGAAAGAGGAGATCTTGAAGGCTACACTCAACATATGGAAAGGATAAAACAGCAACAACCAGACTAGACAGCTTATGAAGTAGGACTTTAAAAGGGGGGAAAATAATCTAGTAACTAATAGGCTGGAGAGAGTGACCAGAATCTTAAAAAATCTAACAGAGGAGGGGCGCCTCAGTGGCTCAGTCAGTTAAGTGTCTGACTTCGGCTCAGGTCATGATCTTGAGGTTCGTGGGTTCAAGCCCTGCATCGGCCTCTGTGCTGACAGCTCAGAGCCTGGAGCCCGCTTCAGATTCTGTGTCCCTGCCCTTCTCTCCCACTTGCGTTCTGTCTCTCTTTCTCAAAAATAAACATTAAAAAAATTTTATTTTTAAATCTAACAGAGGAAACCAGAGTAATGTTCCCAGAGAAAGCACAAAGCCCAGGAGAGAACTGAGTAACTAGGTGCTCTTGGAGATATTCCCTTGAAGAACAGGAGAGCTAGTTAAAGTGGTTGAAAATCTGAATAGACTTTTAAGTCAAGAACTTGGACAATTAGATTAGATTCCTTCACATATTATTAAGTCAGTGTACAGGTGATAAAGTCCCTTAGGTAAAGACTCTTTTATCTCCTGAGCCCTAGGGAACCTAGACTTTGTAGAGTTAAATCTCAGAAGAGAAGCATAGGGAAAGGAGAAGCACTAAAATGAACGAATCCATGTCGGGTAAAGGGAGAGAATGAATTCATCCAATGGAGGTGAAGGTGGACAAGGTTAGGTAAATGGTGGTTTGATAATTTGCTAACTCCTTGGCCTCATACTTCTGCCTGTGGCAGCCGTCCCAAAACAAAAATAGAAGACTATTTTAGAAAAAAAAAAAAACCAATGTCTGAGCCCTAAATCAAGGGGAAGTAATAAAGAGAGTGCACTCAGTCCCACCAAACATGGTTGCTTACACATTTTTGAGAAGAAAATGAATCACTGTGAGTGTTGGGACAGGATTTATAAAGCTAAGGGAACCTTCCTGAAAAGAGTAGGAGAAATGTAGCCTGGAAGAGTGGGTAGTTTTGCCATGGATCTCCACCACAGAAAGTAATGTGACAGAGGAAAGGTCTCCATCCCATTCAAGTGAAGTAAGTTCTTAGAGTATAGAAAATCCAAAAGCTGAAAAGGGTTAGGCTTTTGTGAGCAAGAACATGATGATAGTATTGGTCCTCATTAGGCCCCAAGGGGTAAAGACTTCAGTAGTGTGAATAACAGATTCTGTTCAGATATCTACTGAGGATGATTCTACAGCTGAAATGGATGTGGGGACCTCAGGGTAAAGTGTCCCTAGGAAATAGGTTCTAGGGCCTACACAGATTCTGCTCAAATAGGGCTAGACAGAATCCACACTCAATCCAGGAGTACATGGTCTACACAAGCAATGGAAGTTCAGCAGTCTTGGCTGTTTTTCAAGGCATTATGGCATGCTGGTTAAAAGTGAGGACTTTGAGGCTAATGTGCCCAGCTCTACCTCTTACTACCTGTTTGATTTTGAGCAAGTTACTTAGCCTCTCTGGGTCACCACATTTTCCACTTGTCAAATGGAGAAGATAGTACCTCACTCATGGGATTCTTAGGATTAAGTTACTTAACACATGTGAGATTATTTAAAACACATGAAATTCAATAAGGACTATTATTAGAATTATTTTCAGATTAAATGGGATTTAAAAACATTTTTTAATGCTTATTTATTTTTGAGAGAGAGACACAGCAGCAGAGGGGAACGGGCAGAGAGAGAGGAAGACACAGAATCCAAAGCAGGCTCCAGGCTCTCTGAGCTGTCAGCACAGAACCCGATATGGGGCTTTAACCCACAAACCATGAGATCATGACCTGAAGTCAGATGCTTAATAAACTGAGCCACCCAGGCACACCGAATGGGATTTTTGTTTGTTTTAGTTTTATACCTTTATGAAGGTAAGGAAGTTTGCTATCATGGTTTTTTAAATTTTTATCATGAATGAGTTAAATTTTTATCAAATTGCATATGTTAATCTATTGGGAAGATCATGTGGAGTCTCTCCTTCATCTAGGTATGTGGCAAATAATAGTATTATTATTCTTCAATCTTGAAGAATGCTTGAAAACCATAAATGTCAGAATATAATGTGGATTAATTAACTAAAGTTTATATAGCATTGTTGCATTCATGTTTATCGGTGAGATTGGCCTATAAATTTGTTTTATTGTCCAATTTGGACAACAATATTATACCAGCCTTACAAGGGTAGCTTTCTTTTTCTTTTCTCTGCAAGAGTTTATGTACGATAGAAATGATCTGGTTTTTTCCCCTCCTTTTCTTTATTTTATTATATTTTCCTGTCATGATAAGTACATTCTTTGATTCCCATCATCCATTTCTGCCATCCCCCACCCAGCCACCTCCCTTTTAGTAATCATTAGTTTGTTCTCTATAGTTAAGAGTCCATTTCTTGGTTTGTCTCTCTTTTTTTTCCTTTGCTTGTTTTTATTTTGTTTCTAAAATTGCACATATGAATGAAATTATATGGTATTTGTCTTTGTCTGACTTACTTATTTTGCTTAGCATTATACTCTCTAGCTTCATCCATATCATTGCAAATGGCAAGATTTCATTTTTTTATAACTGAATAATATTTCATTTTATGTATTGCGTCTTCTTTTTTATCTATTGCTGAACACTTGGGCTGCTTCCATAATTTGGCTAATGTAAATAATGCTATAATAAACATAGGGATGCTTGTATCCCTTTGAATTAGTGTTTTGTATTTTTGGAGTAAATACCCAGTAGTACAATTACTGGATCATACGATAGTTCTATTTTTAATTTGTTGAGGAAACTCCATACTGTTTTGTACAGTGGCTGCAACAGTTTGCATTCCTACCAGCCATGAAGGAGGGTTCCTTTTTCTCTACATCATCACCAACACTTGTTGTTTCCAGTGTTTTGGATTTTAGCCATTCCGACAGGTGTGTGGTGATGTCTCATTGTAGTTTTGATTTGCATTTCCCTGATGATGGGTGATATTGAGTATCTTTTTATGCGTCTGTTGGCCATCTGGATGCCTTCTTTGGAAAAATACCTGTTCATGTCATCTGCCCATTTCTAAGTTGGATTATTCATTTTTGGAGGTATTGAGTTATATCAGTTCTTAATGCATTTTTGATACTCAGCCTTTATCAGATATGTCATTTGCAAATATCTTCTCTTCTTCTGAAGGTTGCCTTTCAGTTTTGTTGATTATTTCCTTCATTGTGCTGAAACTTTTTTATGTTGATGTGGTCCCAATAGTTTATTTTTACTTTTAGTTCCCTTGCCTCAAGAGACATACTTAGCAAAGTGTTGTGACAGCCAATGTCAGAGAAAGTACTGCATTTGATCTCTTCAAGGGTTTTTATGATTTTGGGAATCATATTTAGGTCTTTAGTTTATTTTGAATTTATTTTTGTGTATGAAATAGACCAGTTTCACTTTTTTTGTATGCAGGTGTCCAATTTCCCCAGCATCATTTATTGAAGATACTGTCTTTTCCCCATTATATATTCATTCCTCCTTTGTCAAAGATTAATTGACCATATAATTGTGGATTTATTTCTGACTTCTCTATTCTACTTCATTGATGTACATGTCTTTTTTATGTCAGAACCATGCTGTTTTAATTACTATCACTTGGGAATATAACTTGGAATCTGGAATTGTGATACCTCTAGTCTTCTTCTTTTTCAAGATTGCTTTGACTATTCAAGGTCTTTTGTGGTTCCTTACAAATTTTAGGATGTTTGTTCTAGTTCTGTGAAAAATGCTTTTGGTATTCTGATAGGGATTGTATTATATCTGTAGATTAATTTGGGTAGTATAGACATTTTAACAATATTTCTTTCTTCCAATCTATGAGCATGGAATGTCTTTCTGTTTCTTTGTGTCATCTTGAGTTTCTTTCATCAGTTTTTTATAGTTTTCAGAATACAGGCCTTTCATTTCTTTGGTTAAGTTGATTTTTAGATATTTTATTATTTTTGGTTTAAATTTAAATGGGATTGTTTTTTAATTTCAATTTCTCCTGCTTCATTATTAGTGTATAGGGATGCAATGGATTTCTATACACTAATTTTGAATCCTGAAAATTTACTGAATTCATTTGTTAATTCTAGAAGTCATTTTTTGGTGGAGTCTTTAGGGTTTTCTATATACAGTATCATGTCATCTGTAAATAGTAAATGTTTTACTTCTCCCTCACCAATTTGGATGCCTTTTATTTCTTTATGTTGTCTCACTGCTGTGGCTAGGACTTCCAGTAGTATGTTGAATAGAAGTAATGAGAGTGGATATCCTTGTCTTGTTCCTGACCTTAGTGGAAAAGCTCTCAGTGTTTGACCATTGAGTGTAATTTTGGCTGTGGATTTTTCAGATCAAGGCTTTATTATGTTGAGGTATGTTCCCTATAGACCTACTTTGTAGAGAGTTTTTTTATCATGAATGGATGCTGTACTTTTTTTTAGTGGTTTTTCTGCATCTATTGAAATGATTATATAGTTTTTATCCTTTCTCTTACTGATCTGATATATCACATTGTTTGTCCCTTTTATGCTGAGAATAAAATCTTGATCATGGTATGTGATTTTTTAATGTATTGTTAGATTTAATTTGTTAATATTTTTTGAGGATTTTTTTATCCATATTCATGAGAGATACTTGCCTGTAGTTCTCTTTTTCTGTAGTGTCTTTGATTTTGTATCAAGGTGATACTGGCCTCATCAAAATTAATTTGGAAGTTTTCCTTCCTTTTCTATTTTTTTTGGAAAAGTTTGAGAAGAATAGGTATTAGCCTTCTAGTTTGATAGAACTCCCCTTTGAAGCTGACTGGTCCTGGACTTTTGTATTTGGGGACTTTTTTGATTACTGATTCAATTCCATTGCTGGTAATTGGTCTGTTCAAATTATCTATTTCTTTTTATTTCAGTTTTGCTAATTTATATGTTTCTAGGGATTTATCCATTTCTTCTAGGTTGCCCAATTTGTTGGTATGTGGGTTTTCATAATATTCTGTTTTAATTACTTATATTTCTGTGGTATTGGTTGTTATTTCTCCTCTTTCATTAGTGGTTTTGTTTATCTGGGTCCTCTCTTTTTTATTTTATTTTAATTGTTTTTTTTTTTTTTGATGAGTCTGGCTATAGGTTTATCAATTTTGTTGATCTTTTTAAAAAAACCAGCTCCTGGTTTCATTGATCTGTTCTACTGTTTTTTTAGTTTCTATATCATTTATTTCTTTAAAAAATATTTTTAAGATTTTTTTTAAGGAATCTCTACACCCATCGTGGGGCTTGAACTCACCACCCTGAGATCAAGAGTCACACACTTTTCTGACTGAGCCAGCCAGGCACTCCTTTAATATTTATTTCTGCTCTTATTTTTATTATTCTCTCCCTTTGCCTGGGTTTGGATTTTGTTTGTTGTTCTTTTTCTAATCTCTTTAGGTGCAAGGTTAGGTTGTTTATTTGAGATTTTTCTTGTTGATATAAGCCAATACTGCTTTAAACTTCACTCTTAGTACCACTTTTGCTGTATCCCAAAGATTTTGGACAATTGGGTTTTGATTTTCATTTGTTTCCATGTAATTTTTTATTTCTTCTTTGACTTCTTGGTAGACCTATTTATTATTTAGTCATGTGTTATTTAACCTCCATTTATTTGTACTCTTTCTGGATTTTTTCTTGTGGTTGATTTCTAGTTTCATAGCGTTGTGGTCAGAAAAGATGCCTGGTATGACTCTGATATTTTTGAATTTGTTGAGATTTGTTTTGTGGCCTAATATGTGTTTTATTCTGGAAAATGTTCATGTACACTTGAAAAGTATGTGTATTCTGCTGTTTTAGGGTGGAATGTTCTGAATATGTCTGCTAAATCCATCTGGCCCAGTGTGTCATTCAAAGCCATGGGTTTCCTTGATTTTCTGTTTGAATTATCTGTCCATTGATATAAGTGGGGTGTTAAGGTTCCTTACAATTACTGTATTACTATTGATTATTTCCTTCATGTTTTTTATTAACTGATTTAAGTATTTGAATGCATAAATACAATTGTTATATCCTCTTGTTGCATTGTCCCTTTTATTATATAGTCTTTCTTTGTCTCTTGTTACAGTCTTTGTTTTAAAGTCAATTTTGTCTGATATACGTATCACTATCCTGGCTTTCTTTTGACCCCATTTGCATGACAAATGTTTCTCCCTCTGCTCTCTTTGGACCTGCATTGGTCTGAAATGAGTCTCTTGTGGGCTGCATATGATGGGTCTCTATCACCCTGTGTCATTGATTGGAGCATTTAGTCTATTTACATTCAAAGTAATTATTGATAGATACATATCGATTGCCACTTTGTTATGTATTTTGTGGTTGTTGATACAGATTTTCTCTGATCTTTTCTTCTCTTGCTCTCTTTCATGGTTTGTTGGCTTTCTTTAGTGATATATTTGGATTCCTTTTTCTTTATTCTTTGCATATTTATTACTGGGTTTTGATTCGTGGTTACCATTAGATTTGTATATAACATCTTCTGTATATAGCAGTCTATCTTAAGTTGATAGTCATTTAAGTTTAAACCCATTCTTTTTTTTTTTCCAGGAGTAGAATTTAGTGATTCATGGCTTACATACAACACCCAGCACACAAGTGCCCTCCTGAATACTCATCACCCATTTAGCCTATCATCCACCTCCCTCCATCAACCTTCAGTTCTCTATAGTTGAGAGCCTCTTATGGTTTGCCTCTTTTCCCACTCCTTTCTCCTATGTTCATCTTTTTTGTTTCTTAAATTCCACAGATGAGTGAAATCATATGATATTCGTCTTTCTCTGATTTTGTTTTGCTTAGCATAACACACTCTAACTTCATCTGCATATCCACATTGTTGCAAATGGCAAGATTTCATTCTTTAAAAAAAATTTTAATTAAATTTTTTAATGTTTATTTATTTTTGAGAGAGAGAGACAGACAGACAGAGGACGAGTGAGGAACAGGCAGAGAGAGAAGGAGACATAGAATCTGAAGCAGGCCCCAGGCTCTGAGCTATCAACACAGAGCCCAATATGGGGCTTAAACTCAAAATCCATGAGATCATGACCTGAGCTGAAGTTAGATACTTAACTGACTGAGCCACCCAGGTGACCCAGGTTTTTTCTATTTTAATTACTGTGTGTCTTGGTGTAGACCCCCTTGGGCTGAATGGAGGGGGGGATCTCTATGTCTGCTGAATTTGGATATCTATTTCCTTCCCCAGATTAGGGAAGTTTTTAGCTATTACTTCTTCAAATAAAATTCTGCTCCCTTTTCTTCTCCTGTAATGCAAATATTATTATACTTAATGGAATCACTGAGTTCCCTAAGATTGTTCTCAGTTTGCATAATTTCCTTTCCTCTCTTTTGCTCATTACTTTCCATTACTCTGCCTTCTAGATCATTAATTAATTCCTCTGCTTCATCCAGCCTGCTATTTATTCTATTAAGTGTATTTTTATTTTCATTTGTTGTGTTCTTGATTTCTGATTGGTTGTTTATCTCTGTGTTAAGGGGTCTCACTGATGTCCTATGCTCATTTCTCAAGTCCAGTGAGTATCTTTATGATCATTAAATTCTCTTATCAGACATGTTATTTATATCCATTTTGCTTAGGTATCTTACTGTGTTTTTGTTCTGTCCTTTCATTTGGGAGATATTTCTGTCTCATTTTTTCTCCTCATTGTATCTATTCCTCTGTGTTAAGAAAATCAGCTACTTCTTTTATGCTTAACAATAATAGCTTTATGAAGAAGAGGTACTGTAGTGCACGGCAGTGCCGTGTCCCCTCTTCCCTGGGGCCTGGGGCGTCAGGGGATGTCTCTTATGTGTGTTTCATGTGTGCCCTGCTGTTGAGTTTTGGCCTCTTTTCCCTTCAGTCCAGTGGTCTGCAAAGTCTGTCTTTGCCCATTGTGGACCGTGTTTCGTCCCTCGCAGGGGTGGGATGCATTTAACAAGGTGTGCAGTTGTCTCTTTGCAAAATGAGACCTGCTTCTGCTGCTGCAGGAACTGAGGCCCCACAAATCATGTGGATCCAGAGATGGGATGGACAGGGCTTGGGCCAGTCTTCTAGGGGAGGGGCCCTGCATGACTGGGAAGGGAAGATCTGGGGACCTGAGGGGCTGGGGTACAGAGTATACACATAGCACTGTTTCCCACAGATGGCTGTTGTTTATGCTGGGAGCTGGGGAAGGAAATGGCACCTGCCGCTCCTTTGTTCTTAGAGGGGTCTTTTCATGATCCTTGTCTCTCTGGGCCACACTCTGATATGAGCACATCACTCTCCCTTCTTTCTGCACCCTGCATTTTTCAAACTGCTGGTTCTATGCTGTATCTGCATAGGCTGTTTGTTGTGCTTCTCTCCCCAAGCCTAAGCCTGGAGCCTGCCACTAAGATGCACCTGGTTGTAAGAACTCATGAAATTTGGCCTCTCTCTTTCAAAGACAAAGGTTATAGGGATTTGTCCTCCCCCTTGGTTGGCTCCCCAGTGTGAAAATCTGTTTTTCACCCTTCTCTGCTCCACCAGCTCCCTCTCCACCCAGGATGGCCTTGGTCTGTTTTGCTCCTAGACCATGTCTTCATCCTTCCTACCTTCTCTGCCTTTGGCTGTGGAGTTTGTTCTGCCAGTCTTCGGGTCATTATCTGGATTAATTGCACGGCTGTGAGAATTGTCTAGTTGTATCCATGGGAGAGGCGAGCTTAGGGTCTTCCTACTCCCTCTTCACAGCCAACCAGAAATAACCTGCTTCATGAAAGATTGCTAAATCTCTCCTGTGATTTATCTGGGTCCTACTGCCTTTAAGATATTGTAATGTTTGACAACCAGTTCAGTTTGATAACCACGGTGAATCTGGTTTTAAGTGACTTCTTCAGCCAACTTGGTAATTTTTCTAAAAATGTGTTTATGTTGTTAATTTTTTAAATATCATAAAATTTTCAGGTGTTTTTTTAATTTAAAAAATCTGTTCTTTATCTGTACTTATGGCCTATTTCCATTCCTTAATATTAATTTGTGCCTACTCTCTTTTTTCCTTAAGAAGGCTTTTAGAGCTTTTTCTATGTACCACTCTTTTAAGAGAAGCAGCTTTTGATTTTGCAGTGTTGACTCTACTTTAAAATTCTTTGATCATTGTTTATTTAATTTCTCCTTTGCCTTTATTTCCTTCTTCCAACTTTTAAAATTCTTTTCTGACTTAAGTTGACTGCTTTTTGTTTTATAATAAATGCATTTAAAACTCTGAGTTTTCACTTAAGTACTCAATTAATAACTCTATAGGTTTTGATGGGTACTGTTCTAAAGATAAATTTTCAAAAATTTATTTATTTCTTCAGAACTTATCCTATTTTATGCCATCAGTTTACCAGGTTTTTATCCAAACTTGCTTTTTCTACTTTTATCCTTTATTTCATTTGTTTTTCTTAATTTTCATAGTTTCCTTTAAAAGATACTCTTAAATTCTGAACACGTATCTTATCTTTGCATGTCTCCAACAAGTTCTAAGGTTAATTATTAACTCTGTACTCTTCCCAAAACAACAAAAAATTTTATAATTTTTTAAAAATTTATTTGAGAGAGAGAGAGCACACACGGGTGAAGATGAGTTGGGGAGGGGCAGAGAGAGAGGGAGAGAATCCCAAGCAGACTCGTCTCTGTCAGCACACAGAGCCCAACGTGGGGCTTGATTTCACAAATTGCAAGATCATGACCTGAGCCAAAACCAAGAGTCGGATGCTTAATGTACTGAGTCAACCAGGTGCCCCCAATAACTTTATTTTAAGTTGAAATACCTTGCCATCAGCTTTCCTTGTATTGTTAGCTAGAATTTTAATTTGAATCAGTTTTACAGCTGTTGCATATTCCTCAGTAGTTTCTTCACAAATGTCAGCAAGGAGTAAACCCTTACTTTTTTCATATTTGAATATATATTGAATTATCTTTCTTCTTGAATGATACTTTATTTTTTTAATGGTTTATTTTATTTTTTTATTTTTGAGAGACAGAGAGAGACAGTGTGAGCAGGGGAGGGTCAGAGAGAGAGGGAGACACAGAATCTGAAGCAGGCTCCAGGCTCTGAGCTAGCTGTCAGCACAGAGACTGACACAGGGCTCGAACCCACGAACCGTGAGGTCATGACCTGAGCCAAAGCGGGAAGCCAGATGCTTTAACCGACTGAGCCACCCAGGCGCTCCGAATGATACTTTATTATGTATAAAATTCTAAGTTATGAGTTTTTTAAGTACATAAAAGATATTTTCCCACTACCTTTTGACATTTATATTTGTTGATGAAAGCTCTGCTACCAAGCTGATTGCTGTTTTGTTTTGTTTTGTTTTGTTTTTTTGTAGGTCATCTGTTACACACAAAAAAAGAGTAGAAGAGCGTCTGGCTGGCTCAGTTGGTGGAGTATGTGACTCTTGATCTCAGGGTTTTTAAGTTTGAGCTCAATGTTGTGTGTAGAAATTGCTTAAAAATAAAATCTTAAAAATAATTTATTTTTTAGAGTAATTTCAGGGACACAGAAAAATTAAACAGAAGGTACAGCAATTGCTCATATACCTCCTGCCCCTATACATGTGTGTCTCTCTCATTATCAATATCCCCCACCGGAACTATAAAAAGTGAAGAGTGAATCTCCTCTTCTCCCTACAACATTTCCCCTTTTCAACTTGCCAGTTTTCGCTGCTTCATCATTACCAGTTGGGTGTGCATCTTTCCTGAACTCTCTGTCTACACACACACACACACACACACACACACACACACACACACAGTGCAACAGTGCATCTATGTAATAATACAAATGTATACACCTATTCATATACACGTGATTGAGATGGTCAGCTTTATGTATTAACTTGGCTAGGCTATATAGTTCCCAGTTAGTCCATCAAACACTTACCTAGGTGTTGCTTTAAGGGTGTTTTGTAGATGTGATTAAAGCCCATAACCAGCTTATTTTAAGGAAGGAGGATTATCCTAGGTAATCTGGGTGGACCTGATTCAGTTATTTGAAAGGTCTTGAGAACAGAAGACCTGTGTCTTCCCTGAAGAAGAAGTTCTGTCTAGAGGCAGCAGTTTCAGTTTGTGCCTGACAGTTGCAGACAGTTCCCTTCCTGAGGGCCTGCCCTCTGATTGTTCCGGCTTGCCTTGCCAGCCCTGATAATTGCACCAGCCAAGTCCTTGCAGTAAATCTCTTATTATATATTTCTTACTGATTCTGTCTCTCCAGTTGAGCCATGAATGACATATATATATTTCTGTAGCTTGCTTTTTCACTAACAAAATGTCTTAGAGATGGTATTACATTTAACTGCTGAATGATAGCGTGTAACGTGAATGTACTGCGTCTCATGTAATCATCCTGTTATTGGTGGGTATTTTAGTTGTTTAGATTCAAATTTAAATCAGATTCAAAATTAGTTTCCCTTTGTTACTTTGGAAATTTGCCTTATTGACTTCTTGCATCCAGCATTGCTATGATAAAATCTAATACAAATCAGATTCTGCTCCTTTGCAGATAATTATTTTTCTTCTTTAAAGGCTTTTAAGATATTATTCTTTTCCTTTAATATTTCATAAGAACATATTATTGTGGAGGAAAAATTTCCTTCTACCCTTCAAAATTATTTGGCTGGTGTAATAATTAAATTACCATATGACAGATCAGCAGGAAAAAAACAAACTTAATTACATATGTATGAGGAGCACCATGAAAGTATGATGCTCAAAGGCAAGCTGGGGAGTTGCTGCTTAGAGACCATCCTGAGCTAAGGAATGGGATAGGGGCCTGGGGCTTCAGAGGGGAGGAGGTGATTCACAGAACAGTAAGGAGAGCAGATGTTTGGTAATTAGGTGTTTGCCCTGCCGTACAGATATGCCATTCAGATAAAAAAAAATATCTCTGGTAATACTTGTCTTTCTGGACAAGGTCCCTATCTAAATTCTTTTAGGTGTTAAGGGAGCACTATAAGTTTTTCCTCAGTCTTCTGGGTCTTGATTGCTTTCAGCTTAACATTGTCCAGGTGCCAAAGTGACACATTTTTGGGGAGACTTGTTTTGACCCCTTTTAGTATCTATGGTCCTTTTTCTTCCTGCTTAATTCTTAGTCCTTTTAAATCTGGAGAATGACCTCTTTTGATGTTCTCCTGTCATTACTTTTATGATTTATTTGCAGTCCTCTTTCTCTTTCTTTCCTTGGAATTCCCATTTGATGGATGCAAGACTTTCTTTCAAGCCTTAACTTTTATTTCGTATTTTCTACCCATTCATTATGTTGCATTGCGTTTAGGGCCAGGTAGTTCGTTTGATCCTCCAGCTCACTAATGTGCTCTTTCATTATTCGGACATGTGCCCATTCTATCATTCAGCTGACATATTGAGTTTCATTTTAATAATATGTTTTTATTTTTAAGGTCAAAAATTACATTTTAAAAATACCTGTTCTCTTTTTATAGTTATGATGATCTTCTAAAGATAACAATTTCATTTTTATTAAAGCCTCAATTTGTTTGCTCTATTAAGCATTTTCCCCCTTCCAGTATTAGTTCCATTAATGAAGTTTGGTACATCTCTTTTGTGATACTGATTTTCTCATATATTTGGTAATTTTTGATTTGGGTACTGTATTTGTCAAGGTTGTCTCTAATGATATGGAGAAGGAACAAGATATGTTACTGGATGAAGAATGCTAGACGTTCATAACCTTAGAGAGGAAAGCTTTGTTCTGCTTGAGTGACACCATTCACAAGGGGCACTTCCTTGCACCCCCACACCCCACTCCCCAGCTTACCTGTCCATGCTCACTTCTCCAACGTGGAGCAGATGCCTCAGCTGCTTGCTCCTTGACAATGGGGAGAAGGTCTTTGCGGTAGGAGGAAGGGGGTCCGTGCCTCCAGCGTCCATCTTGCATCCATCCTCTGAGTTTAGAAACTCACAGAGCACGCCATTTCACAGCAGCTCTTTCCTACATGTGTTTTGCCATGGCTTATCCCTCAGCCAGTCCTCTCCTTTCTGTCTCTTAGGGAGCCTCAGAAGTTTTTATTCTCTCTTGCTTTCCCCCCGTGTTATAGATTTTAATTTTTCCCCCTGTGATTTCTAGGGACTTGGGGTAAGAGGGAAGGTGGAAGGTGGAAGAGTGCTTGTAAGGGTGCCTGGGTGACTCAGTTGGTTAAGGATTTGGTTCTTGATTTTGGCTCAGGTCATGATATTAATGGTTATGGGATTGAGCCCCATGTTGGGCTCCACACTGAGAGGAAGATTCTCTCCCTCTCCCTTTGCCCCTCTCCTGCTTTGTAATCTTGATTTTTATCTCTTTGCTGTATTACCATTTAATATTTGAGAGGATTTAAGTTAATTTGCCAATTTTTTGGAAAAATGTGCCTTTGTTTTAAGTAATAGTAAAAATTTGAGAATTAAAAATAAATGACTTGATTAACAATCTAGAAACAAATCTTTTTTTTTTACAATACCTTATTCCCTTTTTGTCAACCAAGTTCACACACAGTGCCATTAAATTTGCTGAAAGTTACAAAGGAAAGAATATCAGGTATCTTGTTCTGGACGATGTAATAAAAGAAAGCTCCACAGAAACGCTTAAGAAATTATAGGATCAGAGGCTAAAGGAAAAGCCAAGGAAGAATAAGATGTATGTTCATGTATATGTTTATACACTTTTATTAGGATACCTCATTAAGATGAAGAATTTCCAGAGAGATGAATAAGAATGCAAAATCACTATCACAGACAATGGGGTATAAAATTTCAAAGCATTTATCAATAAGGAAACCTAGTTTGGGGATTATGAAAACAGTAGATATATTTCTGCTGTGATTTCCGTTGATAATAAGAGCTGTATTTAAAGTGTGTACCCACTGGGCTTAAATTCTTAAAAGAAGATGTGTGATTGTGTTTTCTTGGTCAGGAGAGCCCTAATTCAAACATCTGTTTCTACAGTAAGGATAAAGGTAATTCTTTGGCTGCTTTATCATGAGCATCAGTTATCTCTTGGCCCAGGATTTAATTGGCTCTGGGTTCATATTGATGCTCTCCATGTTTTTCCTGTCCACCACTTTTGTTTGTGGATTCGATTTCTTCTTTCTCCCCTCTCTTTATCTTTGCTTTTGGTTTTGGATTCAGACTGACATTTCTACTGTACATGATCACTATGATAGTGGCTTATTTGATTTGCTAGGCATTTGGCTTTCTACTGGAAGCTTTAAATTATGAACTTCGTGTTGTTGGACTAATAGCATAGTAAAGAAAAAGAAGTCTTGGATTGTTCATCAATGTCATTTTAATACCCTAAAAATGTTTCTGGACATGTGGAATAAGTTCCAAAATGAGGTCATCAATGATGTCTCAGAGATACATCTTAAGTATTTCTATGTGTAATTCTCTTTTTATGTTGATGTTCATCAAATATTAAATGTATATTCAGGACCAAGTAACGTAGTCCAGCTTGGAAAAAGCTTTTCCTGTATAGGCCGACATAAGCTTTCTTTTTGTTTTCCAACCATTATTAAGACTAAAGCAAGCCCAGAAATTACGGGCTACCACAGGGACATGTTTCAACTTACTGGAACACACTGACAGAATCAAACACTTCAACTGTATAGTGACAATATGTAACAAGAATGTGAATTCTACTTTGTTTCCTGCATCTTGAAGGATGAAACCTTATATTTGTTAACTGTTAGATTAAATTCCTGACTCTCCATAACACAAAAATCAATAAGAGCACATTTTGTATGGTTCAAAACCAATTTCCTTATTACACTATAGGTGATGTGTACTCATTTGCTGCATAAAAGAGAAAAGCCACCAGGATTGGGTAAGATTATTAGTTTTCTTTGTTGCAACGTGTCTTTACACCAAGGGGAAATATGTGATATGGATGAGCTTTAGTTTTCTCTGATCGATCACATCTTATATCAGTTTGCTTCTTTCTCACAGTCCCTGCTCCATTCTGCAACATGGTTTCAGGAGCCAGGGCATTTGTAGTTGAATTTCCAAAATCATAACCATTAAGTGTATTTGTCAACAATAAATACACATTAAGTGCTTTTTATCAAAAATTTCAAGTGGTTGCATCATATTATCAAGTATAATTGACATTTTTAATCCCCTCAAATGTAGATGCTAAAGAAGAATAATCTCTATGATGTTAACTAAGTGCTGTGATTCTTTTAAGGAGGCATTGACTGTAAACCAAAAGGAATCATTTGTTCCCTTCCCTTCAGGAATGAGGGAAGGAAAGATTTCTCAGAGACTCTAGCCCACATATTATTGATGAAACAATTAACAGTATATCAACTTAGTGTTGCTTCCTTTCAAAAAAATTTGTTTAATTTTTGAGAGAGAGAGAGCACAAGCAGGGAGGGGCAGAGAGAGAGGGTACAGAGCCCAACATGGGGCTTGAACTCACGAACTGCAAGATCATGACTTGAACCGAAATTGGACGCTTAACTGACTGAGCCACCCAGGTGCCCCAGCGTTGCTTCTTTTAACACAGTTGTATTTTAATGGAGTTGTTCATTGTAAAGCTTACTGCAAAAATTTTTAGTTTTCCCCTAACTTTGCTTTTGAATAAATTGCAATACCAATTTATTACTTTATCCTGAGAGACAGATCAAGCAGACAAGGTTTTCTTTTGTGGATTAACCTTCTTCCTATATAACAAAGTTATGTGGGAAGTCACAGTTTTACACTTTAAGAGATTTCAGTGCGGAGTGGTTCTTCATGTTTTGGGATGTGAATATCAGATAAAATCCCTGTGACCTCTTCACAGGAAAAATGTGCATGTGCACATATGTTTGTGATTTTGCTTGTTTTTAAGAGCTTATGAGTCCCTGGTTGTTTTTGACTTAGTAGTTTTAGAGCAGAATAGATACTTTGATAGTCACTTTGCCAGCACTGCAAATGGGAGAGCTTTATGATTTAATTCCTATTTTTTTTTAATTTACCATGCAGAATTTGCATATGCAGTACGAATTGTGATAAACCAGAGTCTGTAAGCAGTAATATAAGACTAAAAATATATGAAACTAGGAAGTCTGCTTAGTTCAATCCCTACTAATATAACTTAGGACAAGAAGACAGGAAGTTATGTTTGTGTCATTTGTAGCAAGACATCCAGCCCTGACATTCCGTTGTCCTGGAGTAGCATCGTGCACAGTTAGTGATGTGGGCACTGTGTTCACCTTCCAGCTGGGCAACATCTTGAGTATGTAACTTTGGGCAAGTTACATGAGGACTAACCACAGTCCTTGCTTCTAAGGAATGTAAAACAGTGCTAGTGCCTTGTACTAACTCAATAAATGCTCAGCACACCACAAAATAGCTATGCCAGTATTTATAATATAGAGAGAGCAATTGTTTTGGTTATGCCTTTCTGATCTCTATTTTTGTGGAAGGGACGCATCTAGAAAGTTTCTTAGACTTTCCTGTATTGTACTGACTGAGCCGTCTTCCTCCAGCACAATCCCTGGAAGGATGGGGTAGGGTAAGGACAGAATGGGTCCCCCACATGGAGCCATGCTGGCAAATTCCTAGAACATGGGTCATCTGTGGTGCTTTTCAGGCCTGCAGACTGCTGGTATGAAGCATTCTGCATTCCCTTTCTGCTGCTTGTAGTCTGATTTTGAGGTCATTAGATATAGTTCTTGGTTTTGACCCTTGAGCGAACTTAAGTCTAACAAACAAAAAGTTTTGCAGAAACACCACTAAAGCTGTTATAAGGAAGAGATTTCAGAAGTCTTACCTTTAATTTTAGAAATGAGATATTTAGAAATAAATGACAATACACTTTACAGAAATAAATTAAAATAATTACAGTTTTAAAATATTTTTCAGACTGAAGCTCTGGAAGTGACAAAATTCAGGCACTCATTTTCATAATGGGTAATTTAAACAACATATGGTAACATTTACAAAAATGTATAAGTAGATGATCAAAATTAATTCATTAGACATTTGTGTTTCTGTCATGTACTTGTGTGGGTGTTTCCTTATTCTGTAGGATCAATGGTTCTTTGGTGACATACCATGTAGCAGATGGAAAACATTAACTACTATTTTCCACACTTGTCAAAATGTTTGGTACTCTTTATTCTAATTACATACATAACATATTGTACTAAGTCACAGAAGAAAATATTCATGATAAAGTGAACCACTGGTGTGAAATGAAAAATAAACCAAAATGAAAATATATATGAATTAGATCTTGAGCTGAGTAGCAATTTTAAATTAAAAGCCATATGGAAATGAAAGGATAGGGATTTGATTTTGTGCTCTTTCTTGGATCTTTATGCAACATTTCAATGTATTTTTAGTACCTGAAAAGCATAAACTATAACTTATACTTCACAAATCACATCTGAGAGCTAGTAACAATTTGTCATTAATACAAATTTGTTAACTAACCTGTAAAGAATATTTTGAAGCACTTTGATTTTACCATTGGAACTAAGTCAGCTTAGCCCTCCATTTTTGACAGTTATGTTCAATATGGAAATAAAATTTTCAGGACTTTCAAAAATTTATGAATTACCACTGATGTTTTTAACAGAGCTAAAAGACTTTAGAACTAGTGAAGATCAAGGGAGTTCTCTGGTCTACCTCTTTTATTTTACATAAAATGAGACGTTATACAGTTACACAGTTTAAATGGTTTATTACTACTAATTGGGATCCATTATTTCTATTTTACTTCTCAATTATTTCTTTTCTTTTTTTTGTTTTTAGCAAAAGAAGTTCTGCAACTCTGGTGACTTGACCTTTGTTTGTAAAAAAGTCACAACTAAATAGATTATACTTCTTAGTTTGCTGACTGAACTTTCTTTTGACTATTGAGTAGAAAGACTTGTCCTGAGTCTATAACCTATTAAATTTTAAGTGGCCATCAGAGAAACAGTCCTCATTACCTTGATAGCTGTTTTGTAACTTCAACAGCACCTGTTGATTCATTGACAAAGGAATTAGAACTTTGTCAGGTAAAAGTGAAAGAAACTTTTTAGAAAGTATTTAAAGAAGAACTTGTTAAATGTATACTGAGGACTCTAACGAAACAACTTGGCTTGTAAGACCCGTGGTGTAGCTCTGGCCTCTGGAACATCTGGACGCCATGCCAAACTCCTGTAGTTTATCAGTTTTTCTGTCTGATTTGACTTCCTTCTTTTAATGCAAATGAATTTTTCTTGAAAAGTCTACTAGCAGATCTAAGTTTAAATCTCAACAGATTCCCAATTCCAGTTCTAAGATTCTGGGAAAGGACACTAATTCACTTAGCCTGAGTCATGTGCCTACTTACAGACTAATTGGCTGAGGCCAGGAAATGAATGACCACAAAAACAACATCTTGGCTCAAGTAACCACTCTTGGCCCAACCAGCTGTGTCCCAAAAGTCAGGTCACAGTGCCTCTCACCATAACCATGCATTTTGGGAAAAGGGCAGTTCCTAGAAAAGGGTGCCAGATAAACAATTCTCATGGAGGCCACCTTGTGACCAAATGAGATTTGCTCTCCATGGATTCCTAAATCACCAATCCAATCTCTCTTTCCCCATCCATGTTGGAATAGATAAAAAAACCTCGAAGTAACCTCAAGAACTTGTCTTTAGATTTTACCCACACATCTTTATACTGGTACCAGGATTTTTAAATTTTTTTGTTTTGTTTTATTTTATTTTGTTTTAGAGACAGTAAGCATACCTGTGCGCTTGCGCACGTGAGCCAGGAAAGGGCAGAGGGAGAAGGAGAAAGAGGGAATCCCAAGCAGGCACCATGCTCAGGGTGGAACTCCCCGTAGGGCTGATTCTACATCCCTGGGATCATGACTTGAGCTGAAATCAAGAGTAGGATCCTCAACCACCCAATGCCCTGGTACCAGGATTATTTATAGTTTTAATTGTGCAATGGATGATACGTATGGAAGAGCATATGTAAACCAATGTAAATTAAGAAGCACAAAAATAAACACCTGTGAATCCATGACCTAAGCTGAGGAAATAGCTTGTTACCAACACTACTGAAGCTCCTGGTACGCCCACTCTGTAGCACCCTCCAATATTTTACTTAACCTATTAACTAAAAGTTAATGTATTTCCTTGTATTTTGGCAGAAAGACAACAGAAGGTAGTAAAGAATATAAGCTCTGGATTAGAATTCTGCCTTTTCTACTTCCTACATGCATGAGCATAGCAAGTTACTTCATTTTCCTGTGCCTCTCTCTATTCTTCATCTGTTAAAAAAAATCTCACAGAATTTGAGGATTATATGAGAAATGCAGAATTTCTTTCTGTGATAGTGAAAGCCTGGAGCCTGGAAACAATACACTATAAATATTCATTAACAAAAGAAAAACTAATTGGTAGACTCAAACAATGAACTATAATGCAGCAATTAAGATCATATAGGTATACTACAGCTACAGGTGTAAATATTTCCCTAACAGAAGGCAGTGTCCCTTCTACAACATATGTGACTATTTCCCTGGTCCCTCTAATTTGCAACAGTGGGGCCAGAGCTCATCTATGCATACTTGTGTTACTAAATTTTGGTTTTCTCCTGTGAAAGAAAAATGGGCAAAGACAGGAAGCTGGGGATGTAAAAAGAGAAGACTCCGGGGAGCTTTGGTATGCATAGTCATTGGCATGGCAGAGTCAAGGTGTGAGGCAGCCAATAAGGAGTCCCTATGGTGGTGGGGTGGGGGAGGGGAGGCAGATCCTTAGCAAATTGCAGCCCATTGGCCAAATCCAGCCCACCACCTAGTTTTGTACAGCTCAGGAGCTAAGAATGGTTTTTTTTACATAAAAATGGCTGACAAATACATTTTTAGAAATTGTATTTCATGACACGTGAAGATTATATGAAATTTCAACTTTGGTGTGCACAGATCACATTCTGTTGGAATGTGCCATGCCCGTCCATTTGCATAGTGCCTATGACTCCTTTCCCTCATGGCAGAGCTGGGATAGTTGTGACAGAGATCATATGGCTCCCAAAGCCAAAAATTTTTACTGTGTAGCCTTTTACATCTCTTCTCGGCCTTTTGGCTAAGATCAAGTGTAGTACTATGTAGCCTTTTACTGAAAAAGTTTGCTGCCTTATGGTATAAGCTGTGGGTTTTAAAAAGAGATGCTAAAACTTAATACATGCTCCGCACTCACTTTTGCCCCACATAGCTCAAAACCCTTCACATATATTGAATATTATCCTGTGAATAACACTAAAGGTAAGTACTGTTATTATCCCCCTTTTACCAATGGGAAATTGAGCCACTTAGGTAATTTGCCCAGTGTCCTACCATTAGTGACTAGAAAAGCTAGGATATGAACGTGGGCTGTCTAATCCCAGAGCAATAATGTGCAATGTTCAGCTTAGTTTCATTTTTTACTATTATGGAATTCCTGCCAGTTTCCCTTGGAATATCAGTACTGCTCTGTAAACAGTTGCCTTCTGAGTCTCTCAGTCTTACTGTAGATTAAGAACATTTTGCCCCTAGCTGTTAGAATTCTCTTTTTTTCTTTGTATTTTGCAAGTTTCACTATGATATGTCATGGTGTTGACCTGTTTTTGTTGAATTTTTCCCAAAAGAAAGGTCAAGAAGAAATCACAGCTGGGGACTTGCTCAAAACAGATATAGGCAATATGTTGGAACAAGAATTTAGAACAACAGTCATAAGACTACTAGCTGGGCTTGAGAAAAGCATAGAAGATCCTAGAGAAACCCTTGCTGCAGAGATAGAAGACCTAAAATCAGTCTTACTATAGAGAATTAAATGATTGTCTATGTCTACTCTTGGAGCAAAGGGTCAGTGGGAGGACTGTAGCCTCAAGGAATGGTTCCAGTTTAGTCCTGGGTTTGATGGCATCATAGAATGAAGGAAGTAACTATGTGTGTGCGCATGTCTGTGTGATATACATAGAAAATGTCCAGGATTCACCCCAAACTGCAGATAGTGGTTGCCCTTGAAAACTGAATGGATAATGTAGAATTGGTGAATTTCTACATTTTAATTCCATGTAGTTTGAAATTTATAAGTGGAGTGTAGTCTGTGTATTGCTATTAAAAAACAAACTAACAAACCCTATAGAATATGGTTGAAAGAACCCTCTAAACTGGTTTTTCCTTTGGTGAGGTAAAGTAGCTTGTCTCCTGTGATTATCTTAGATACTGAGAAGAGATAAATTGCTTAAAAATTCATTTCCCCAAGATATAGCCTGGATGGAAGACAGATTATCCAAGGACCAAAAAATGCCCTGCATTGGGATGTGCCCAATTTAATCAGGAGTGTAAGATACCCTTTCTTCTTTTCAATGGCAGTGGGATTCCTATTTTATTTTATTTTACATCCAGTGTACTTAACATCCAGTGTTACATTAATTTTAGGTACAAAATACAGTGATTCCACAATTCTATACATTACTCAGTGCTCATCATGATTAAGTATTACTCTTAACCCCCTTCACCTATGTCACCCATCTACCCACCCACCTACTTTCTGGTAACCATTCGTTTGTCCTCTATAGTTGAAGAGTCTGTTTTTTGGGGGAGCACCTGGGTGGTTCAGTCAATAGAGCTCATGACTCTTTATCTTGGGATCATGAGCTCAAGCCTCATATTATGCATAAAGTTTACTTAATAAAAAAAGTATTTAAAAAAAAAGAGTCTATTTTTTGGTTTGTCTTTCTCCTCTTTTCTCTTTTTTCATTTGTTTTGTTTCTTAAATTCCACATATGAATGAAATCATATGGTATTTGTCTTTCTCTAACTGACTTATTTCGCTTTGTATAATACTCTTTAGTTCCATCCACTTTGTTGCAAATGGCAAGGTTTCATTCTTTCTTATGACTGAGTAATATTCCTGGGGTGTGTGTATGACACATCTTTATCCTTTCATCTATTGATGGAAACTTGGGCTGCTTCTATAGTTTGGCTATTGTAAATAATGCTGCAATAAACATAAGGGTGTATATATTGTTTTGAATTAGTGTTTTCATACTATTTGGGTAAATATCCAGTTATGTGATTCCTAGATCATGTGGTCATTCTAGTTTTAATTTTTTGAGAAACCTCCATACTGTTTTCCACAGTTTTGTACCAGTTTGCATTCTCACTGTTAGTGCACGAGGATTCTTTTTTCTCCACACCCTCACCAACACTTGTTTTTTGTGTTCTTGAGTTTAGCAATTCTCAGAGGTGTGAAGTGATATTTCATTGTGGTTTTGATTTGCCTCTCCCTGATGATGAGTGATGTTAAGAATCTTTTCATGTATCTCGTGGCCATGTGTGTTTCCTCTCTGGAGAAATGTCTGTTCATGTCTTCTGACTGGGCTTTCTCTTGACATAAGATATTCAGACGTGTTAGAGGATGGAGCTCCATGCAAACGGCTTTACCTGTTCCACTTTCTGCTTATGGGAGTGGAAGAGGAGGATTTTTCTTTGCTGAAGACATTAATGGGAACCAGTACTAGGCTTTGCTCACATGTGATACTTGCCTCACCTTTAAGATGGTGAGGAATGTGCTTTTCTTCCTCGATAACTGTGTACTCAGAAGGATTACATCCATTTCTCTTGCCTCCTCTCATCCTACAAAATTTATACACTCCCTCACTACCCCAGGACCAAGAGAAAGAATAGTCTCAGCTGTTTGACTACTCAAACTTGAAAGATATGATAGAACCCTCCAACACCCAATCATCACTCATACTTGGTGCTAAGCCCTAAACTTTGGACAGAGTGAAGAGTGGGGTCTGTCTTCTGAGCTTCTCTTTATTTCTTGGGAAACTGTCTCACCCTTAATAAACTAGTAGTGAATGTTGCTTCCATTTTTGATACAACAATAAAAATGAAGTAAACTAGGCACGCCTGGGTGGCTCAGTCAGTTAAGCGTCTGACTTCTTGGTTTCAGCTCAGGTCATGATCTCACGGCTTGTGGGCTTGAGCCCCAACTCAGGCTCTGTGCTGTCATCCTGGGATTCTTTCTCCCTTTCTCTCTTCCCCTCCCCTGCTCATGCATGCACTCTCTCTCTCAAAATAAAGAAATGAACTTAAAAAAAAATAAAAGGTAACCGAACAAGCTGAATCATTTCAGTTCTACTTCTCTTGCAATGTTGAATACAGACTCACATGTTAGAAACATTTAAAGGAAGATAATAACATGACACAAAATGTAGCATCATACTGTTTTTGCATTCAAAGTTAAAAGAATTAGGATACTCTCAAACTTCCGTTCTTGAAAAAGACTATCTTTTTCTTTCTGAGATTACCTTCTTTCTGTTTTGGTGAAGAGGAATGCCCTTTTATGAAATTTTTGAGAAATTTTATGAAATTAATTAAGAGTTTCTATAATTTGCAAGAAACTGTTCTAGGTCTTAAGGTATTAGCAATGAACAAAACACAGGAAGTCTCTTCACGCAAGCGCGCATTCCAGAAAGCAAACAAATACATAATGTTAGGTTGACAGTAATAAGGGCTATGAGGAAAAATGAACCAGGGTCAGGAGTTTAAGCAGAGGGATTCAACCTTGGCTTAATACCGGAAATACCTGGGAGTATTTAAAAAATGCTGATGTCTTGCTCCCAACTGGAGGCACTCTATTTCGATTACTCTGGAGTACAGTTTGGTCATCTGGATTTTCAAGCTCCTCAGGTAGGTCTAATGTGCAACCAGACTTGAGAGCCACTAGGTTGGAGAGGGACAGAGATACTACTTCAGGGAGATGATCAGAGACTGCCTCTCTGACCCAGTCACGGGGGAAGAGACCCGAAAGAAGACCGATTATGAGCCAAGAGCATACTTGAAGTGCAATCCAAGTAGATGGACCACACAGGCCAAGTGCTAGGGCGAGTGTGTGCTGGGTGTGCTCTCGGGATGGAAGTTTGTATGTTTGGGTGGAGCAGAGTGAGCTGGGGGAGAGTGAATATTAGGTTGGAGGGGTAAGACGGAGCCAGATCATTTAAAGCCCTGTAAACCATGGAAGGAACTTGGGTTTATTCTAATGTGATGGGAAGCTATAGGAGGATTTGGGGCAGGGAAGTGGAATAATCTAATTCATTTTTTATGAGGATTACTCTGCCAGCTGTGTGGAGAATAGGCTAAATATCAGGTGCAAGAGAGGACATAAGGGACCAGTTAGGAACCTACTGCTATAGATCAGGCTAGAAATAATGATGGATTAGACCAGAGTGTTAAGAGATCAAGGAGCTAAGAAGTGTTTGGACTGGGGATAATTGGGAAAGGTAGAGCCAAAGGAATTTGCTGCTAAATTAGATATAGGGTATGAGAGAAATTTAAAAAGTCAGGAATAACTTCCAAGCCTTTGGATTGAGCAAACATTTTTGAATGATTGGTGATGCCATTTGCAAAGCTAGATGACACTAGAGAAACAAATTTGTGTTGGCAGAAAGGGCTCAAGTTTTGATTTTGGACATGTTACATTTGAGATGAGATGATGTTGGGATAATAAATGGGAGCGTTTTACTTGTTTTATCCTCGATTGACAAACAGTTGGTAACATTGGTCTTTTAATTTCAAAAGTTATACTATTCCATATTTTAAGCAGTGCATTCCTATTGTAGAACATGATTAGGAATTGTGTTCTTGTTTATAAATATATCCTGGTAAAATATGTCTAAGAGAAATTGGAAGACTTCCAATTTTAAGAAAGTAGCAATCAAATGTTCCTCCTGGTTTTATCATTCCCCTGAAGTATCTACATTATGGCAAATTTAAAACATTAGTCTAATGTTATATTGGGGTATTTATATAGATATATATTCACAACAGTGGCTGGACTAAAACCCTTCAATTTCATGCACTGTTTGTGCATAAAATTAAGACACCTGTGATTTTATGAGACCTCTGTATATATTGTAGCATCTCAGAAGATGAAAATCAAGAATTTATGTAAACTAGAAAAAAAAATATTTTCTTCCAGCACCATGGGTGATACCAGAGTATATATAACGGTATATTATAAATGGTAAGAGATGTTGTTAATATTTAGTAGAGTCATATTGAATGTCTGACTTTTCCCCCTGATATTTGGCCAATGGAATGGTAAAATAATCCCCTATGATGTCAGAGCCACGTTGTGAATTTGAGTGCTTGTGAGCAGAGTTCCCTTGTGGCTCAGAATGTCTGAATACAAGTCAGCATCCAGAGTGTGAGATTGTAACATCTTTCAAATGTGAATAAAGTAAAGACTCCTTCTGTGTTTCTCTAGCAATGAAAGCCAAAAACGAATCACATTTTTCTTTTGGAAAAAATAATATCTGAAAGAAAAAGCTAAAATGATCAAGAATCTGAGTAGCTTTCAATGTAGCTCATTTCCTAATATCCAGTGATTTTTATCACTAGATATATGAGCCTCTATGTTGAAAATGTACTAGGAAAAATTGATACTAAAGCAGTAAAACGATCCCATGGGGACAGAAACTGCATTTTGTAATTTTATTTATCACAAATTTATTTGAAACTAAACTGTAGCCATCTGGACACTAGTGACATTAAAAGCATGTTCATGTTGTACCTATTTGGGTCACTTTTTTGGGCAATTTAAGGGTCTCTTCATAAATATAAGCAGCATAAGTAACCGAGCATTAATGAAGTCCCTACAGAGGTTTTTGCGGCCATAATGTTTCTACTGGCTTCTTTTTGTGGATCTATGACATGTATCCCCAAAGCAGAGCTTAGTGTATTTGTTGAGGAATAAAAACACATGCGTGCACAAAGTCTGCTTCATAGAGGCTCCCAAGAGTGCTTTCTCTTGGTCCCAAAAGGTAGCTTTCAATGGTGATGGGAACCGGAAGGGATATTGGGAGCAGCAATTCCAGGGGACCCCTAATCTCTCTCTGCCTCTCTTACTGCTTCTATTTTGGGATCTTTCCATAATAATGAAAAAATTTTAAGAACATGATATATCTGACAGAAGCTGACAGTGAAATCTTACTGGCACAAATAAAAGTTGGTCTTCATGCAGTTCCATGAGTCACACACACACACACACACACACACACACACACACACACACAGAGACCTCTGATAGAAATGCTAACATATGTTTAACATTTACTTGGTGCTCTCCGTGCATCATGAATCTTGAAAACAGCACTATGATGTAGGCATTACCATTAGCCCCATTTTACAGATGAGGAAATGGGCCTTAGAGATTAAGTAACTTGTCTTCATCTATCCGGCCACCAAAAGGAGCAGCTGGAAACACTGTCATGGTTCTCCAGTCACCTGGAGAAAATCTCCAAGAACAACCAGCACGGTCTTTCAGGTCTCTGGGCTCTTGACTAACCCCACAAAAGCATATACCACCTCCTCCTCACCTCACCTCAGGAGACCCACCACATTGCTAGGCTCTTGGGTAGAGAGTAATTAATACCTGTCCTAAATAAGCAATATCCTGGAGGCTTACGAGTGCTAAAGGTATTTAAAGCTGGAAAGACTCGGCCAATGGACACTGTTTACTCACCTGGCAAAATCCTGTCGATGGGAAAAAGGAAAGAACAATAATTATCTAATAAAACTCCCCTTCCTTTTCCTGAAAGTTAACTTGAAAAAGGATTCTACTTTTGGTATATAAATACCTAGAGTCGAAAGGGACCTCTAAAGGCAAAATGTAGATCAATTCTAACCTCTTTTAATTTTAATATAATTCTTCAACATGCGTCTTTGTTATACAATTTTATATATTGTAAATTTTCATAATAACCAAAGATGGCTGGGTTTCAGGTCTCGAGCTTCTCCAGAAGGAAAAGTCTTGTCTTAAAAGCATTTCTAGCTGAAAAGCTTCAAGAAGCTCTGGCAAGTGTTTGGAATCACGAATGACCTTGTTCTTTCTCAAACAAAGTGACTTGTGCGACTCAAAAGTCATTTCTGCTTTCTCCTTGCCAAATGGTTGAGCTACCCTGATCCCCGCTGCCTCCCAGAATTCATCTCCAGTCAGATTTGCCTTGTCACCTCTCCCGGCTAACCTGGTTCTGTGCACCTGAGCAGGGGACAGATCCACAAGTTGTAATGCACTTAGGCAGTATTTTCCCTTTGGACTGCCAGCTCATGTCAGGCCCAGGTGGGTGGTGATTCAAGTTGAAAGGAACGTTGGCTCTGTCCAAGCTTTTGGTTTTGATCTGTAGGAAAACTTCTTTGTAATGTGTGCCAGGGGAATGTAATTTAAAAATATAATAATACTATGTGGGGAATTGTTATATAAGAGTAAGAGTGCTTTATGGTCCCTTGGCTGGGACATTTAAAATGCTGTATTGCAAGGGGGGAAACGTAAAGTGGAAGAATATTGCAACCAATATTTGGTATGAAACATACCCTTTTAAAAAAAATTGGAGTGTAAGTGCTCTCTTTAAAGGACTTTAAAAGTCGCCCGATTGGCTGCTGCTCATGTTTTCTCCAGATCTTGAAAGTGTTGGAAGGTGATGAGTCACAAAAGCCAGGAAGAAGCTTCTCATTCTTGTCCTCATCACCGGGCATGAGACCATGTGACTATATAATAACCTTTAAAAATCATCTACAAAAGGAGATGTCTTGAATTCTAAGACTGATTTGTATTTTTGGTAAATTTTTACTTGGAACAACATAGGCCCAGGTTGACATCAAAGTCACTTTTGTCTTCTTTCCCCTCATTTAACTAATTTTTGTCTATGGAAGGAGGTGGATGGTTACAAAAAAATATGCAAGTAACTCTCACAAAAAAGTGAGATGGGGTGCTTGGGTGCCTCAGTCAGTTAAGTGTCTGGCTTCGGCTCAGGTCATGATCTCACTGTTTGTGAGTTCAAGCCCCGTGTCAGGCTCTGTACTGACATCTAGCTCAGAGCCTGGCCTGCTTCGGATTCTATATATATCTCTCTCTCACCCTCCCCTGCTTGAGCTGTCTCTCTCTTTCTCAAAAATAAATAAAAATCATTAAAAAAATTTTTTTCAATCATTGGTAGTTGAAATGAATGCTTCATTTCTCCATTTTTTAACGTAATGCAGACATATTATTTATAGTCCAATTATTTATTCTCTGGTTTTTATTTCTCTGGTTAATTGGTTTTTATTATTAATATTTTAAAGCATATCTAATGCTCATAGGCACTGAGGTGTGCATAACAACAATCTGCTTAAAATAAAATCTATTGTAATATATGTCTAAGAATTAGAATTTATCAGTAATAAGGAAAAGCAATACTTTAGGTAGAATATTCCCTGTAAAATTATTTCAGTTTTCCTGTAAATATGAAAATTCAAATACTAAAAGTAAAAACAAAAACAGACTATATTTACCTGATGAGACCTGGTAACTTTCCCATTAAAATACCTAAGAAGATTCCCAAAGGGACAAAAACTGGGAACAGTACGAGAAAGTAAGGGGAAGAAAAAAGAGTTTGCAAAGTTGAAAGACAATTGTGCTATTATATCACTGGGGGTGGGCTAAGTGGCCCATTCTGGGGCTTCTGTGTGCTGTGAATTCTAACCTAAAGCAGCAGGGATAACAGCAATAAAGAAAGAACAAGGCTTTGATTTACCCCCAGTACCTGCGCAGAACAAGGAGGTCTCTTGAATCAAAACACCAAAGAGGTGTTCAGCCGTCCTCTGCTGTAAGCCGGTCCTTAGAGTCCCCCTTGACTTACCTGCCTCCAGCCCCACCACATGCTTTTTTTTTTTTTTTTTTTTTTCCTATATCTACTCGGACTCTAAAACTCCTGCCACACTGCTGGCAGATAGTGATGTGTTTCAGTATAAAATGATTTTTACAAAAGAACTACAGTCAAGAGGAAAAAAGAGAAGAGCCTGTGGGGAAGAGTTCAGAAATGTCACAAGGGGCTAGAGATGGTGGCTAACTTTTGACCACTGCTGGAGAGCTCGTATTGTAGGGGGGACAGGTGCCCACTACCCCTAAAGGATTGGCAAAGGACTGGTGACCACGGCTTAGGTATCAAAGCCACACTTTTACGCTGGGTTGGTTTAAACCCATGTATTTGCCCTTTTGAGTGCTCTTCATTTTGTCTGCAGATTTTCTACCATTCGTTGTAATTTCCCTTCAACCTAAAAGTGTTCTGTTAGCATTTCTTGCAGTGACAGTCTATTGGCTATAAATTCTCTCAGTTTCAGTGTTTGAAAATGTCTTTATCTTGCCTTTATTTTTGAAGGAAAATTTTGCTGGATATAGAATTTTAGTTTGTTAGTTTTCCCTCTTTTCAGGACTTCAAAGATGTGGTTCTGGTGTTTTCTTGTTTTCATTGTTTCTAGGAGAATTCAGCCATCATTTTCATCATTATTTCTCCTAAAGTAAATTTTTCCCCTCTGTGAACATTCATTAAATCTGCTCCTTGTCTTTGTTTTTTTTTTTTTTTTTTAACAGTTTGACTCTGATGTGTCCAGGAGCAATTTTCTTTGTGTTTATCCTGCTTGGAGTCCCCTGAGGTTGTTGGATCTGTGGGTTGGTATCATTAATCCAAGAAATTTCTCAACCATTATTTCTTCAGATTTTCCCCATGTTCTACTTTCTTCTCCCTCTGGGACTGAGTTACAGGCACAATGTTAGGTTATTATTGTTATTGTCCCATAGAACTCATATTCTCTCTTGTTTTTAACCTCCTTCCACCCCTCCTTACCTTTGTTTAGTTTAATTTTAATAATTTCAATTGACTTATCTACAAGCTCACTGGTTTCTTTTCCTTGACTGTGTCTAGTCTGCTGAGTCTCATATCTATTATGTTTTTATTTCTAACTTTCCTATGTGTTTCTTTTTTATAATTTCCTGCTCTCTGTGGATATTGCCCATCTATTTATGTATTGCCCATTTTTTAATCACCAGATCGTTTTTCCTATTTCTTATAGTTATTTTATTTTAATTTTGAAAGCGACTGTATGAGCAAGGTTAGGGGCAGAGAAATTGGGAGAGAGACAGAATCCCAAGCAGGCTCTGTGCTGTCAGTGCAGAGCCCAATGTGGGACTCGAACCCATGAACCACGAGATCATGACCTGAGCTGAAATAAGAGCTGGATGCTTAACAGACTGAGCCACCCAGGTGCCCCTGTCGTAGTTGTTTTAAGGTCCTGTCTGACACAGCCATCTGGGCAGTCTCTAGATTCATTTTTATTGACTGCTTCTTTTTTCAACCATAGCTCACATTTTCTTGCTTCTTTGAATCTGTCATAATTTTTAATATTAGACCAGGCAATTATGTGTGAAAGAACAATAAAGAGGAAAATAATATTACTACCAGAAAGTAAATGTAGGGGCCTGAGTGGATCTAATCTTAAATTTTTTTTAAATGTTTATTTATTTTTTGGGAGAGAGAGAGAGAGAGAGACCATGAGCAGGAGAGAGGCGGAGAGAGAGACACACACAGAATCCAAAGTAGGCTCCAGGCTCTGAGCTGTTAGCACAGATCCCTATGCAGGGCTCAACCTCATGAATGGTGAGATCATGACCTGAGCCGAAGTCGGATGATCAACCGACTGAGCCACCCAGGCACCCCTGATCTACCCTTTAGTTGAGCTGAGTGTAGACTTTGTTGCAGAATTGGTAGATTCAGGTCATCACTAACTTCAGGGGTTTTGAGGGCAGGACTAGCACTTCCCTATTAGCGGGGCTTTGGACCCTATCGATGTCTTCATGACTTATAGTCAAGTCACCGGCTCTCTAAAGCATGAAAGATACCTTTCTGTGGATAGTTTTTTGAGGAACCTCCACACTGTTTTCCAGAGCGGCTGCACTAGTTTACATTGCCACCAACAGTGTATGAGGGTGCCCATCTCTCCACACCCTCTCCAACAACTGTAGTCTTTTGCTTTGTTCATTTTAGCCACTCT